>NC_047169.1:4140816-4278316 GCF_009819705.1 Hippoglossus hippoglossus | reverse complement strand
ACGCTCCGTGTGTCGTCTTTACAATCAGTCATGTCAAACCTGAGGTCCTTCCTTAGCCTTGATGAATGTGGATGCTGCACAGTTGCAACGCTCGGCCTTCAGTTCCACTGGGAGAACATAAGGATGCAGCAGCAAGACGACAGAACTATACGTCAATCAATGGAAAGAAACGGCTTTTTAGAAGATAATGCTTTAAGAAAGTATTTTAATTTGCAAACCTAAATGTGCCCTTCAGTCTGAACAGCTCTGTTTGTGCAGCAAAACACCTTCTGTGCATCCTTGAAAACACACAGAATGTTTTTTAGATTTTAAAGTATGCATTGTTTACATCTCACATAATTAATATTTCCATATTGTTTCTCTTAGTTTCTGTTACCAGGTCCTTTAAAAAATGTGAGCCACCCTCTAATTTCTTTTTCATGTCGCGTCTTTTTGATCAAGCTGGAAACGTTGCAGGTTTGCAATGCGACACATTACTTTTTGCCCGAAGCGAAAAATGTACCTGTCTCCCAGCAGACTCACTTCATTAAGAGAAGTTCACTGCGTTTCTTTTTATAGCTCGTGTTCTTTTTTTTTTTTCAGTCAGAGCCTCACACAGCTCACCCAGTGTTCGCTCGGTGGCTCCATGTGATGTGTGCGTTTCCCACAAGAAACAGAATGGGGGCAGGAGAAAGAGCCGGTGTTTATTTTTTGAAGTGTCCCCTGATGAAGGTGCCAGAATGTATGACAGGGTGCGACAGGGAGACGGAGGGAGAGAGCGGTGTGCGGGACGAGGAGAGAAATGGGTAAGAAGTGAACTACAAGCTGGTTGACAGTCCCCGGGCTTCTCCGTCACTTTGCAGCCATGTATGGAGTCAGCTCAGGGAGCCGCGCTGCCCCCTGCGGAGCTGCCCCGACCACGGCTCTGCGAGAGGTGTTATCACTCCTTTAAACACAGAGAGAGGAGGCATTAGTGGCTCAGCGGAGGAGTGGTGACAGTTCTCCGCAGGACAGGAGGCAACGGCAGATAGGAGGTGATAGGAGCTCTTCCTTTAGGGGCTTCATCAGGTGGGGGGGAGCAGAGGAATAGGAGAACGGAAATTACACGGGAATTGAATAGAAAAGAAAAAGCCAGGAGAAAGTTCTCTGGAACGAAAGAAAGTAAATCAATGGTGTGAAAGAAAAACAGGAAGGAGAGGAAGAATTTGAGATGACAAACTGAGAAAAAGAGGCTGGGAAAGAGGAGGAAGGAGAAGGAGGACAAAAGACAAGAAGATGTAAGATGACCTGAAAAAGGAAAGATGGATCAAATAAAAGGAAGGAAAAGAAAGAAAGAAGAGGACATATGGGAATAGGGAGAAGGCAAGAAGTAAAAAAGTAATGAAAGAGAAGTGAAGGATGAAGAGGAAGAGGGAATAAGGATAAAGATGAGATGCAGTAAAATGAATAAAGATCAGAGTCAGAAGAAGGAAGAAGAGGAAGAAGGGAGATGAAAGACAGATAGAGGAGAGGAAAGAAGAACAAGACTAAAAGAAAAGATGGAAGAAGTACAAGAGATGAGAGGAGGGGAAATATGGAAGGGTAAAAGACATAAAGAAGGAAGGAAGATAGAAAGAGGAGATGGAAGGACGAGGGATGACAAGAGGGAAAGGACGGAATTGTAAAAGACATAAGGAAGGACAAAAGATGGAAGGAAGGAAGAAGGAAGAGCAAACAGGAAGACAGAGAAGGGGAAAAAGGATAAGAGACAGGACGTGGACCTCCTCGTGGAATATATGGTCTGTGGGGTTCATATCTTTTGTGGCAGACGAGGACACTTAGAGGGACAAATTCAGGCTAATTGCGGCTGCCTGACCACCACCATCTTTGGGACGGGCCACTGCGGGGGTCAAGCCGGCATCAATCACCGAGTGGTGGCCACACAGATCCCGTCCCTCTCTGGAGACCGTCACAATGGCTCCACAATAGGTCGGTGGTCATTCTCCGCTGTCCCAGTGGAGGGGGCGGACGGGGTCAGTGTGTCCTGAATGGACAGTGGCCAGCAGTGACCCACTCTTCATTGGTATGCAGAGTAATGAGCAGTGGTCCGGGATGTGGGGGGGGGGGGGGGGGTTGTGGGAACGGATTTAATCGCAGCGGTGATTATGGTCGTGACGGTTTGTTTCACAATGAAACGGAGAAAAGAACGATTCCTCTTGCGTAATTTACTTTTTGGTGGGCGAATTCTTTTTTTGACGTCTATAAACCTCATGCATCTTTAAGAGAGAACAATTCGGCTCAAATTCAGTTGCATAATCTTAATTTGTGTAATTACTTAAAAGGTTTTACACGCTTTAATTGTACATTGCTGCAGCTCCTCTATTCAGCCTCTGTCTGAAACACTCAGCTTTAGCGCCTGTCTCTTTAAGCCCCCCCCTCCCGATAAATCCCAGTCTGCTCTGATTGGCCAGCCGGTCCAATCCGTCGTGACTGGTAAACCACTGTAGGAAATGTCAGCTTCCGTACGCGCTGTACGCGCTGTGACATTTTGTAGATGAACCGGAGACGACTCGTTGAGGCCGTCTCCTTTAGCGCCATCGTCTTATATTTTCCACCGTTTGCATAAAACTACATATTCTAAAAGCATCTCACCGAAAAAACCCACAGATGTGAAACCCATGTGGAGGATGTGTTCCACGTTAACCGACCGTTTAGCTTCGTCCAAATCCAGTTAATCGCTACAAGGCTCGACATCTGAGTTCAGAAGTGCACAACAGTAAAGGGGATATTTCATCATCTGGTCCTATTCCCTCCATCACCTGTTCATGTTTCTCTCTATATTTGTGTCGAACTGTCTTTTTTTTTTTTTTTTTTATATCTTTGAACTCGCTGAACTTCTCCTCCAGGGGGTTGAGTGAAGATTCTGCTTTGAAGCAAAGAGCGGTTTTCACAAAACGGTGAATCTTTTATGAAGTGTTAGGCTCCGTGGAAAGCGCTGTAGACTCTGATAGAAATCTATTCTCGGCTGAAATCGATACGACCTTCGTTACAGGCGTTAGAGTCTCCAATTAATCTAGGATGCATGTTTTTGGGACTGAGGGAGGAAGCTGCAGCACCAAGACAAAACCCTCACAGACACGGGGAGGTCGTGCACACAGAAAGGCTGGCTTGTGATTGGTCGGGGGATGTGTGTATCGGCGGCTCCGCACCACAATCACTAGTGTGCAGACTCTGGCCGCAAAATACGCCATCGGTGCAAGATGGCAGCGTTTGTCTTCATTTCAGGATAAAGGGAGGAAGTGGAGACGCGTCGTCCATCTTTATTTGATAATCAATGCTACAAACCCAGAACCCTCTTGCTGGGAGGTGACAGTTCTAACCACTGCACCACTGTCCCGCCCATCAAACGTCCAAATATTGTTTAGTTTTTTTGTGGTGGGAACTATAAACTCACAGTAATCATGGTGAATACTGTGACACACAGGAACCAAAACAGTGTCACCTTCACCGGACCCTCTCTCTCTCTCTCTCTCTCTCTCTCTCTCTCTCTCTCTCTCTCTCTCTCTCTCTCTCTCTCTCTCTCTCTCTCGCTGTGTTCATGGCTCCTGATGGGAATACCAACCCATTCATCCCATAGTTCCTGCTGCTTCACATCCCTTCGTCTCCCAGTTCTCCTAATGGATAAAACACCTGATGAAATCCCCTCATCCTCGCCCTCCGGGGTCCAGACGTTCTGGTCACAGTCTGATCTTCCACTGTGCCCTCTTTTGTGTTCTTTGTATTTTTTTAAATCATGTTTCCTGTTCTGTCCGATTAAACCTAACATCTGTTTTGTCATCCACACAACGCTGTACATTCACGCATGAAATATTTTTCCATCTGGTTGTTTTTTTAATCTTTAATCTAATATTGGGGGGAATTTGACCTCTGCAGAGAAGGTTATGTTTTCATCGCTGGTCGTCTGAGACTTAGCAACTTTAGCAATAAAGCAAAACTAAAGCAGAGATCTAAAATAAATCATGTGTAGGTTGATATTATCTACAAACAAGTGAAATTTGGTGCTGATCCGGATAAAGATTTGAATCCTGTGAATTGAAATAAGTATTTTTAGAGGATTCTTCTTAATCCAGTTACTTTATGGTAACAAATATTCCTTTCAGCTACTTAAGAGAATGAATATTTGTCTGCAGTTAATGGAAACAGTTTGCAGTAAACCTCTGTGTACATGTACTTGATCTTAATACCTGTACTTGCAGTTTCCAAGCGCCCTTCATGTAACTTGAGCTGTGAGGAGGGGGTGAAACTTGGAGTTCTTTCAATTGCAAACCTGATAATATGTTTTTAGCTGTAATATCATCTCCAGGATTCTTTTGTGGCACTTTTATCTTCAGTAGCTTCGTCTGATCCAAACGTATCCGATTCATATCCGGTACACGTTTTTTTTTTCAAGCACATCATGACGGTTTGATGTGATTTCCTGAAATCTTACCTCATCTATTACACCAGGATAAAAGGTGGAAACAGGAAACCTTTGCTTAACGTGGACGACGTATTCAGACCATGTCACTGTGGAGTCTGTCTAAGTTTTCAGCAGCTGCACTCAGATCTGTCGTCGAGTGTGAGGGAGACTCCACAGTGATCAGTTACTTTGTGGCCCTGGAGATTAATTACACCGAGCTTCATTTTCCATATACAACATTTTGTGTTTTCCCCCGACACAGACGTTTGAATCATTCGCTCACTGCATTCTGCTAATGATTCTTGACCAATGAAAGTTGTTTTTTTTTTACTTTAACATGCTTCTGATTTTCCACCTCATTACACAACGTGGAACTAATACCAGTAAGCCGTTCTTTTAAGAGGAATACATTCTCAGATTTATTAGTGTGGTGATAGACGGATCCAAACTTTAATCTTCTCTCCACGGAAGATCTCATCGCCTCTTAGCTTTCAAGTTGCCTCCAAATCCAATCCCGCCATGTTACCAAGTATTTATTTGCGGGCTTTTTTTCAAGAAGAAGTGATGAAACGGAGTTTAGTTATGAAACTAAAAACTCTGACCCCTGACTTGCATTAATCCTGGAATTGTAACTGCTATTTTGTTATGATGCAATATCCCCATAATCCCCCCCCCCCCTGTCCAGCATTCAGCCCCGTACACATCTGCAAAACACATCTGCATGAGGCCACTAAATGTTCGTATTTAAGTTTAATTGATCTCGATGCCGCTGGAAAACATCAAGCATCCAGCCATACTGCATACAGCTTTTCAAAGTTCAGCACAAGTTCAAGTTTAAAATTCAAGTAAGCGAGGGACGGGGGGGGGGGGTTCTGCCAAACTACGTGAGGGGGAAAAAGCAGCAGTAAGCAAAACACTCTCATCTGAAATTCATCTGTATACCGTTAACTTTAGATGATCTGCGTTCACACTCGTCAATTTTCTTTTGCTTCTCGGTGAGTTTCCATGCGAAGTTTGAATACTGGAGAACTAACAGGGGGGGGGGAGTGAAATATCGCTGAAATATTTATGCAGAGCATGCCGCTACTTCTGCATGAGCCAACCCTTCAAGATGAGATACAGTTAATTTGAGCAGAAAATACACAGTCTATTAATATGTGTATGCTAT
Organism: Hippoglossus hippoglossus; assembly: GCF_009819705.1. Taxonomy (NCBI): domain Eukaryota; kingdom Metazoa; phylum Chordata; class Actinopteri; order Pleuronectiformes; family Pleuronectidae; genus Hippoglossus; species Hippoglossus hippoglossus. The sequence goes on along the minus strand of NC_047169.1, from coordinate 4,272,731 downwards.
GAATATTTGAGCGCCTCTCTCTCTCTCGGTTGTGGCCGAACACAGGGGACAGGTGATGTAACGGGGAGGATGGAATGTGAGGCGCAGGGTAAAAGAAGCCGTCCGGCATCTATCTGTGAAGCCTGTCTCTCGTCTGAGCGGCTCCGACACTTCAGGAGGCGCTCACCCTGCTTCTTATAGCTCAGACCTGAATCCCATCGCACCGGCAACGAGCGTTTGATTCCGTTGATGTAAAACACACCAGCAGAGTGAGCCTGGGGCCCGTTCATCCCAAATGAGATGAGAGACCCTCACACATGGCCCCTAATCCTCTTGCTTTAAGGGCCAGTTAGAGCATTTCCCATCGACATGTTTCCAGTTCCTGTGAGATGAAGCCTCGTGGTTACTGCAGGCGAGGCTGGTTTCGTTAATGAGTGTAGTCTCGTGTCATATGTCTCAAGTGCTGCACAGGAATCCCATTTAAAAAAAAAAAAAAAATGCAACCAGAAACCAGAAGTCGACCATTAAATATCACAAGCTGCTTTCAGACGGGAGGTGGGAGCGGCTGAATGTGGGATCGCACAACTTTTCCTGCCAGCTCCCTAAAAATGTCCGGAAAAGAGGAGCCAGACACAGAGAAGACGCAGATGAAGACGAGTTCCGAGAGCTCTTGGTGATCAGGTCCACGATCTATAAAATGTCATATCCTGCTTCCTGCTGCTCTACCCAGTCATCAGCCCTCACCTTAATGTTCTGGACATTCCCCTGTTGTTGTGAACATGTCTGACCCGGACCAGCTCCTGCCGCTTCCTCATATGTGAAAGAAAAACTCCAGAAATTGTTCATTTTGTGGATTTCATGTCTGAAAACAGCTTTAATCTGACCTCGCAGATCTTTACCCATATTTATCAATGCATTTACATATTTATGAAGGTATAGGCTAGTTATTTATTGAACTCATTATTTGTTATTTATATTTAAAAAATCAAGAATACTAAAGTAACAATACAATCTCTAGAGTAAACACTGGAGCATGTTTTCTTTGGTTTCAGTTTAATCAGGTGCAATGCACACTTTAAAACCAACTGATTTTAATTTGCTGTAAATGCAGAAAGTAAACAAGGTGATGCAACCAGCATGTGTGTTTATATGATTTTTGATTAATAAGTGATTGAAGTGGATGTGTTCCACAGACGTGTGTGTGTGTGTGTGTGTGTGAAAATGCTTCTAGTGTGTAGTCCATGTGTGTGCAGCACAATGTGTACAACTGTGCTCAGTTAACAGTCACCTCCACTGACTCACAAATGTAGATACACAACAAAAAGAGCACACGTGTTACACATTACAGTCAGGAAGGAATGGACCAAGATGCACACACACACACGGACAAGCACACACATAAATCAGAGCAGGTGTCCCCCCCCCGCTCTGAACTGGACTTTAATTGAAGCCATCTCTGGTGGAGCCAACGGCAACATTCAGCTCGTCCCATCTGTCCTGTGTCTCCTGTTCAGTCCAACGTGTTGTTGTTGATGTTTGACTTTTACTGTGTTAGGACAGTTACCTTCAGTCAGGGTCCAAATGGACAGTTACTGCAGATACTGAGTTTTCCCAGGATGTTTTCCAGGATGTCAGTGAACAGAAGCCTGTCAGTCGTATCCGCTACCTGTGACAGGGAGTGAGGTAAGTGTAACTGTGATTGGCAGAGAGCCGAGGGGGGGGGGGGGGGCTGTAATCGTTCCTGTGAGTTTGAGACGAGTCTGTCAACGGGGGGAGTTGGGTGAGTTACCGGCTCAGTGATTACGCATAACTGGAAAGGTTTTGTTGCTAAGTAACAGACAAACACAGTAGATGAACACATAACCTCCTTGGTGGAGGCAACAAGAGAGAACAGTGCTTTCTGGGCCTCAAGGACAATATCACATGTTCCTTTGTTTATAGGTTTCCTGACTTTTCCCTTTCCAGTGCTCTGAGCTGGTTTGGTAAAGCTCAGAACCCGATGGTCAGGCAGTTTTCCTGGAGAGCAGCCGGCCTGATGAGCGGCTGCTGAGGCTGGAGTGACGACACTGATCCCACCTGAGCTGCTGAGAGGTGGACGTCTACCTCAGCCACGCCTCCAGGCCCCGGTTTGCTCCAAGGGCACATCGTCATATATACCTCTTGTTTTTAGAATGAATATCTGATACATAAGATAAGTAAACAGCTTGGGTTTCTTTCCATTGAACAACTGATGAATTGATTTAACAATTCACTGTGAACCCTGATTGTAGATGTGTTGAACGTCTCAGGGTGAACAGGTTGAAACGTGAACCTGTCGTCCACACATGTAGGACATGAGATGCATGTATAGAAGGACGAATGCTGATCTTCTCCATGTGCTGCACGTTGAGGACAGACAGCTTCTTTTTGTAATGGTAAATATGAATCAATATCAGCGGTAATGGAATTGCTTGAAGTTTCTTTTGTTTATTTAATCCAAAGACACTTTTGAGTTGAGAAAATATTCAATATAATCTGAATTTACTTTATTTCTACTGCAGTTTGTGTCTTATGAGGAAGCAACAGGAACCTATTTGATCTCCCTAATCCTCCTCGACTGTCCTTTTACGAACCCTCCGAGTCTTTCCTCTTCCCCGTCCCCCTGAACCTTAAATCCAGGCATTAAGATAAATACTGGGGGGAAATTCCTTTGGACCTCTGATTGGCGTTACTCTCCTTCTAGTCCTGTAAGGATCCATCATTTCGTCTCTTATCTGTCGAGCCAGGTCATCAGCGCACTCTGTCGTACACTCATCTCGTCGCTGAGTCTTTTCCCCTCTCCGTCCTTCGGTCTTAATCTGTGCTGCAGTCGTCATCTCCTTCTTTCGGTGATTACAGGAGGTCTCCGTCTCCTGTCTGGCTGTTACCCCCCCTCCTCTCCTGAGTCGACCCCTGCCTTCTTACCCCTCCAGCCCCAGACTCTTACCTCGGCTCCCCCTGGTCGGACTGATTAGCCCCCCCCCGCTGAAGGGAGTGGGTTTATGAGGGCAGTTTATGGTGGGCTATCCAGGCTTATCATCACAGGAGCGGGGGGCCGTAAGAAAGCTGAGGGCTGTTTCTGGAAGAGTAGGTTCACGGAGAACACTCGCCCGACTGCCAGGCAGCAGACTGCATGGGCCTCTGTGGGTCTTAGTTGATGGGGGCAGGTGGGTTTTGGGTTGAGTTGGTGACTTGCCCAGCAGGATGCATGCATGCTGACTTCATGGTGTTCAGTCCAACTCGGGCATCGCTGTAGTTTTGTCCTTTTAAATCACCACAGGTCGATCTCTGTCGTCTGAGGCTGAGATAAAAACAGAATCGAAACAAACAGTGAAACAAAAAGCTAAATCTTTCTGGCGTTTATTAGATGTCGAGTCTCTGATGTCGTTATATGTTTGTGCGAGAAGGAATCAGCATGCGTCTGATTGGAGGAGAAGGGGAGACTTCATATTGATCTGTGGCTCTTCAGGAGACGGTCAGATCGGTCAGGTGAGGTGCAGCAGCAGGGCATCGAGCACATCCACCATATCTGTGATCCGTCACCGTGGACAGATCTATAACCAGCAGAGTGTGATGCTTTCATCCAGGGTGTAGCTGAAGGAAGGGCAGGTAGGGTTAGAAACTTTTATACACAACATGTTTTAGTTAATTAAAACGGACGGGCAGAAACTAAAACGACAATCTGCTTCTTGTTTGAAGGTATGAACTCTACTCAGCGCAGTCGCAACACGTTCATCCAAAATGAAATGACGAAAGATGTTTTCCACTTATTGTAACGTGTGAAGTTTTATGTTTGCATTTGTGGGTCTGAATAAAGAGTGGAAACAAACACACGGGAGGATCTTTCCACTTCTGCCTGAGGAAATCATTTTCGGAAGTAAAGTGTCGGCTCAGGGAATGTGGGGAATCCCAGACTTTGTTTTTCAGCAGGTAGGGGGGGGTCCTGAGGGCCTCTACAGGTGGAACTATAAAGCACCACACCTGGTACAATGGGTGAGACAGAAGTAACACACATGAGGCAGTTGGTACATATAATAAAACAAGTGTGGGTTTGGTAATGTGTGAAAATCAAAACAGCCATTTGCATATGTGGAGTGTGGCTCTGCATGTTGTATGATTACACACGATCAGGTGCATCATGTTTCATGTTGCTCTGCACGTACAGTACGAGTTAATCAGACGGGGCACAGCAGTCAAACTGTGACCATTAATCACATTAACAGAGATTGACACTGATTTGATTTGATGCATTAATTCTATCTTGGGGAGCAATTACCTTCACATGCTATATGATGTCATTTCGTCAGCTTTTTCAAAAACACTTTTTCATTTCTTTATTTCTTTTTTTCTTTTTCCGGAGCTGGCGTCTCGTCAGAGCTCCGACGCAAGATGAATGCTTCGGTTTCAAAACATCTGCTTCGTTTTCATCAGCCGTTTGGATCACATCGATCACGCCTCACGAGCGAGTTATTGGCTCGTCCTGAGGGAAATCCCCACCTTTCAGGAGAGATTGCACCGTGCTGTCAGGTGAACGGGAGAATCGTTCATGTGTAGCTTTCCTTTTTTTTGGATTCCATCCGCCCGACGGCCTCGTTGTTAGTTTTTTCCAACTTGTAAAGTGGCAGCAACTTTGTGAAAATCGTTTTGTTTAAAAGTGTCTGCATGACTGCTTTTGTATTTTTGGGTTTTTTTTTTATTTCCTCGGGTTACGTCAGTGTTTATGGATTATTTTGAGTTGTTTCATTTCGGTCTGCTTTATCTAAAAGGTGATCAATGCCCAGTTAAATAATTCAGCAGGTTCGTGAAGCTCCAGCCGAGAGAGTGAAACATTTCCCAGTCAGCTGTGACTCCACCGTAACGGTCATTAACACTTTCTGATGACGGCACATTAAAACATTACAGTTTCCCTCTTAGTTTCCATCGGTCGTGTGTATTTCTCTGCTGAGCATGAAGAGCAGACAAAGTATTTTCCTTTTGTCACAGTGGGACTCGGGGGGGTCTATCCATCACTCCTGTCAGTGGCCGAACTGCACCCTCGCATGAGCTGCCACCGACGCATCTGCAGAAAATACGCCATGAAATTGTGTGGCTCCTGCACCACTGAGGCCATCTGCCCCCCCGCCCCCCCACCTTCCTAACTCCCCCCCTCATGAAATCCACTGGGGCTCCATGTCAGCGAGACAGCTTCCCCCCCCGTGGGCTGCCCTCCGCTTCCATTAGCTACTTTTTATGAAAGCGAGTCCAAACTAGAACCCGGGTACAGCAGTGACAAAAACAATTTTTGTGCCGTATTTTTAAGTGAGGTGTGAAGCAGGAGAGAGGTGGAGGGAACTAAACTGACTAAACCAGTTAAACCATCAGTGTCTGAGCCCAGATTCTCATCAAACTTACCAACAGTGTAGAATCCTGTTCAAGTTTTCACAGCATTTCCTGTTGATTGCCTGTAAGCTCTGGCTTCGTAACAGACTTTGCTCCTACGTGTAAACGTGAAATGGAATATTCCAGCTGCAGCTCATGAAAATGTCATAATCATAATAAGCTCAGCAGTTGAGAACGTTGCTGTCAATGTAAATGAAGTCGACGTAACCATGTGACAAGTTGTATTTTGATCTCACTTGTGTTTAAACCCCTTCCACTCATAACCCTGATGGTCTTTTTTCCTTCCTCCTTGTTGAAGACAGATTCTCCCAGTGAGCCAGGTGTTCGTTTAAAAAAAAAGAAATCCTGGCTCCAGTGTGGAACTACGGCAAATAATTGATATCCTAATAGAGTCAGGTAATTGAATAATGGTCCCAGGTAATGAATTAAGCACATTGGGTCTGAGACGCCCCCTTTCTCAGACAGACAGTTATTATCTGCTCAAAGATCCTCGGGCCACGGTTGCCAATTACACGCCACACCACTCTCCAAACCAATAAAGAACGGCAGCAAAAAAAAAAAAAAGAAACGACTGCCAGCCATTTTTTAACCGCCTGTCTCAGGAGGACAGGGCCCCGTGTCTGTGTGTGAGTGTAACTGAAAGAGAGAACGTGGACGGGAGAGATTGAATTGAAACAATCCTCCGCTTATGTCAAATCAGATTGGAACATTCTTGCCATTTCACACCACCTATATTATTTGAGAGGCTTTGGAAAGGCAATCTATTCCTGCTGCAGGCGACGTGGGGAGTAAAACCACTGTGATGCGAGCTCAGCCCCCCCCCCCGACTGAATTCCCCCTTGTCCCTGTGTACGAATGTTATGAGAATACTTGCCCCGATACTTAACAAGGTTAGGCGTTTTTTATTATTCCTTCTTAAATAGTCAGTGTTTTAGCTGGAGCCGGAGAGATCTCTGGGGCGCCCGCCTCCCCTGCTCAGGTGTCTCTCCTCCGGGGGGGGGGGGGGGGGGGGGGGGTCAGCTTCCCTCCCGCTGCACACAGAGAGAGGTATGTGCGGTTTTGTAACGGGATCGAAAAAACGCTCCAGCCAAACACAACAACGGCGTGGAAACCCTAATCCAAATCTACTGTCCGAACAGATCATTCAAATTCTCTTTGCCTTGAAGCATTGTTTGGTGTTTTTTCCTCTCGCTACTGAGCTACTGTGTCAGAGAAGCCATGCGGTGGGATTTCCAGACGGCAGCAGTTAGTTTACTTTTCTTTGATCGTATCTCTGCTGAGAAACGTGAGCTTTATTAATTAAATTAAATTGAATCTATCCAACGTATCGCAGGAAGCTGATTTTTACATACACACATGCGTGAAGTGTTAACATCGACTGGAGAGGACACTCCAAATAAAATAATCCTGATCCTCTTTGGAGATTGGTGGGTTCGTTTCAGGTCTTATTTCCAGTGCACATACATTTAGAATTGATAATAGGTCTGGGCGATATGGCCAAAAATGTTATCAAGATAAATCATTTTCATCTCAGCAAATATTGAAAGAATTACGGTAAATGTGACATTATTTATTTTAAGTTTAAAGACAGATTCGTGCTCCTGAGTGAAGGTTGTGGTTTGAAACTCATCTTTATGGGCAGAGATTGACAATTGATCCGTCCATTCATGATCGATACCGCTTGTCCTTCGAGGGTTGCAGGATATATATTGGACCTTTTATCATATTTCTATTGATGAAAATTATATTGCGATGATTATTGTGTTATTGCTGAGCCCTTGATAAATGAGCAGTTTCTTTATTTTTAAGTTTTGTGGTTCCAGCTCCTCAAATGTGAGAGTTTGTTTCTCTCCTGTTTTGCATCAGTGCAACTCCAATATCCTCGTATTCTTTAAAATGCCGGTCAGACAAAACAAGGCACCTATTCGAGACAAAACAAATATTCCAGAGGCCGAAGTCACTGCAACACTCATAATGAAACACATATTGTCTGTCTTGTTTCCACGTAACATCTGCATGAATAAACTCTGTGAGAAACGCTCGGCCTTCCCTTCGAGATCCCTATCGCTGCCACATCCATCGTTTAATCCAAAACGACTCAGCTCCGACACAAACCTCCTCGTGCTCACTCCCCGGCTCTGAACTCCAAAGGGTTCCACGGATTGGTCACAGCTGAGGTCGTTTTCTCCCCCCCCCCCCCCCCCCCCCCCAGTGCAGCTGAAGTAACTGCAGTCCACTTGTTGCCACCATCCCTGTCTGCACCTGTCAATCAAACTCCCCGAGGCATCCACAGTGTGCAACCCCTCCGCCCACTCCCACCACTCCCACCACTCCCACCACTCCCACCACCCTCTTCATCATTCTGACGACCCCTTTTTCTCCACTCGCCGCTGTGGACCCTCGCACCTCCTCGCACCTCCTCGCTGGAGAAATGCTCAGGCAGGTGCAGGGGCAGCTTCCTTAACAAGCCAACGAGGACCCGTAAGGTGGTCAGAGCAGTTTTGTATGATGGATAAATAAGAAAATGTCAATCCCTACAGAGGAAGAAGAGAAAACAAAGGGGACAAATGAAGTGCTTGCTGGTTGTGTGATTAGTGTGCACTGCTGTGCATTGGTGCTTCTCTGCAGACGTGTCGTAAAAAACACCATCAAATGCCGGCGACAAATCTTAGGTTCATCCCATTTTTTTCACTGTAGCAGAAAAACACAAACCATAAAAAATGTGCTTTTACCTCCGGCTGTTTGGAGGAGAGAGAAATGGCCGTCGGTCAGATGCTCGTACGGAGCCTGGGCAGGACTCGTGATAAACAAACGGCCACGTCTCAACGGTCACGAAGATGTAAGCGGCCAAAACATCCATTTGATTGAACTTCACTCATGTACAAGTATAAATAAGATTTTCTAAATAACTCGTATAAACTTGAGCATAATGTGTTCATGGTTTCAGGTTTACACTGGGAACAGCACTTTTTTTTTTTTTTCAAATTACTTTAAATGTTATTCCCGGATTGTTTTTTACTTGAAGTAAATCAAACCAAATGGAAGTAATATGTATTTATAACTGTGTGCACAGTGAGCACAGTTGCTGGATACACATTACGACCTAAGAATATGCAAACCGGCCACTTTATTATGATCTACTCGGTCTCCTGCACGCTCTCGCAGGTTTTGTGTGGTTTGGGTTCAGCCGCAGAGTGGAAATGTGATCGGCAGCAGAGTAAACACAGGTCGAAACGGCAGCGGATGACTCTCCGCCCGGCTTCACTTTGGGTTTCAGTGGCACATGGCGAGAAGAAGGCTACAAAGGCAATGGAGAGTTACGTCCCGGGTCTTTGTGCACGCTTGAATATTCAATTTGTTATACTTTTTGTGGGTAGGATAATGCATGGGGAGAAAATGGTGTATTTTAGGTGTGGGATGGATCTGTTCCTCCTACTGTTGGCGGCTTTTTCTTTAAATATGTGCTTTACGTTAGAGGGTGGATACGCATCTCAGGGCTGTTAGGGAAAACTTTCGAATTGATATTCCAGTTCGGGTCAGGTTCGGTCAAGTTGGCTGGGCTACCTTCTGTGCTTCGGACAGTTTGGGAAATAATTCTTAGTAATTCAGAAGCAGAATATAAATTCTCATTCTCGTTAGGCAGCTGTTTTCTCTTTGTGGAGACAGAAGAGATATTTTCACCCAGGTGGAAACGCACAGATTCTCCTTTGCGACTTAAAACGTCTGAAATATATTTCCCTGATACGCTGGCGAGGAAAATGGATTAAAAAAGCTCTTTGTGAGCCGGTTCAAGATGTTTTCTGCTTTTATGTGAAATATTTCTTCGATACAAAAGATCTCAGCCTTTTACAGGAAACTAAAAAACATCATATTTTATGAATCTGTTCCCCGTGGTTACCTTCAGTGATACGCTGAGTTGACACCACTGGAAAGAAAAAACATCTTTTGCCCTCTAGACTAACAAGTGGTTCCACTAATGAACCTCTTTAATTCCTAATCACAAATAGTTACTTCAGGGGCCCAATCAGCTTTGCTTCACGTGTAAACATTCACTGTACTCGGAAATCCAATATTCAGCACATTATCTGATTAGGCGTAAGGCTTTCGGGGGGGGGGGGGTCTTCACTGAATTAAAGAAGATGGAGGGGAAGCCCGGGAGCAGAATTTGGTGTAGGAGAAGTTTTTAGTGTAGGAGTGAGGTTTGCTGACGGTGCAGTGCAGTGAACCTGCGACACCTCATTCTGCTGCTGAGGAACAATGAGCCACTGGGTTTTGCTATGTGCCACAAATTCAAGAGATATTCTATCAATTCATTAACTCTGCATGGAAATTGTGAGTAGGAATCATCCGTGGCCTTGGAGCAGGAGAATACAGGACGTCATGTGGTCATAAGGCAAACAAACCAAGAGGGACAGTGTAGAATAGAAGGTGAAACCAGAAAACTCAAACACATAAGAACTACCTAAACTGAGAGAAATCTATTTAACATGTACTTTTTAGTTTTGTCCGTGTCCCAGCCACTAACATGGAGGGGGGTTGACTTTGCGACCTACACTGCCGCCAGCCACCAGGAGGCCAACGATGCCTTGGCCTCACTTTTCGGAGCCGTTATCCATACGTTTTTTTTGGGTCATTTGGGTGAATAAACCCTTTGATGACTGCAGCATCAACAGTGTAGTTAGTAACACTCACGATTAAAGACAAAGAGGAACATTGTGAGTCGAGCTTCTCTCCGTTGCCTCCCACGTTTCACTGATATCCGCTGCGTGTTGTGCACTGACCCTGGCTTCCAAGTGGAGATAGTGATGGAAGGGAAGGAGGCAAGAAGCCCAGGGCTGGCGACTGCAGGCTGTGTGTGTCTGTCTGTGTGTGTGTGTGTGTGTGTGTGTGTGTGTGTGTGTGTGTGTGTGTGCGTGTGTGTGCGTGTTGGCACGGTGCTGACATGCCTCGCAGGGATGGCCACCTGGCTGGCATTGGCTCTGTGCTGCCGGGTTGAGGGGAGATAAGCCCTGAGAGGCAGCTTCTATTCCCTCCCAGAGTCCTCGGGGGCGTCAGAGCTCCCTGACAAGGAGGCAGCGGTTCTTATCAGGCCCGATAAACCCACACAGGAACCGCTGGCTCCGGGAGCTGATTGAACAGGAAGAGAGAGGTGAGCCGGGTTAAGGAGACCCGGTCTGATCTGTTTCGTGCGTGTTTTGAAAAGAGACAAGAAGTTGTGGAAACTTTCGCTTCTATGGGTTTTGTGATATTTGAAAAAACGTACTCCTGAGGTAATTGTTTCATTTCTGCGTTGCCAGACTCTAAACTCACCCCACGTGTGCATTCATCCCCTGAAGTCATAAAGATCGTTTCACTGGAATATAAAAAAACCAAATATAATGGCGTGGGTTACTAATAAATCCACAGTAGCAGACTTCCAAAGTCCGCCCCTGCCATTTTGGATCTGCTCCTTAAGAATGCCGAGGATTCTTCGAGAGAATGACTGGTGATCAACGTCAGCCAGAAAGAGGATAAATGTGGGTATTATGATTGCCGGGGTTCCTGTGGCTGGAGGAGGCCAAAGCCACAGATATTTAGGGATTTTCCTTAAAGCGATTGATGCTGATTTCTGTCCCCAGTTGTTGTGGTTCAGACGAGGTATTTCCTCCGGGCACATGCGCAGCATTAAAAGCAGCGTAATCGCCGCGATACGGGATCTTTTTGTCATCGTGTTGAGGAGTCAGTAAGTCGAGCTGACGCACAGACTCCATGCCAGGCCACTAGCTCATGCCCCTCCGCCCATATACACATTCGGCTGCGATAAATCATCGTATTAGAAGTTGTCATGGGGGTTAACATCACTGTCGCTAAGCATTTATCCTTATTTTTTGATGTGTGGAATTAGAGCCAGATACTTGTGTCTGAAGGCCGGACAGAAAGAAAGATGATAATGGTGAAGAGGAAAGCCAAGTCAGACTATTCTGGAAAAGAGGAGGACACGGAAATAGAAGAGGAACAGGTGAAACATTGTTATGGCAAAAGAAAGAGAAGAATAACTCACTGGATTTGATCTGAGATATGTGCTTTCTCTCCAAAGCAGGATAAGGCTGCATCTGGAATTCTGATCTGTCGGGTTTTTCTGTTCCCACCTGTCACAGGCGAGGGGGGGGGGGGGGGGGGGGGGAGGATTTCAAACCTATACTTTGTTTGATGCGGAGCTTCGGACTTTTTAGTTTAGTCCAGAACAAAAATAACGGTTTTGAAAGGTTCCTCAGAGCATCGCCTGGACCAACGGACCTGAATTCAGTCCGACAGATGGAGATGGTCTCGGTCTGGATCAAACTTGCTATAGGTTCATTTTAAACTTAAAAACTCTTAAAGGATAATATAAATTGGGATTGAAGTGCCGACCTTCTGGTTAGTGGACAACCCGCTCTTCCCCCTGAGCCACAGCTGCCCATGTCTAGCAGATGCTTTTATCCAGAGTATCATCAGCAGGTATATTGATTTTTGATGTTATCATTATTATCAGCGAAGTTATCGGAGGGGAGTCACCGACATGAAGCTCTTTTCTTTTCACAGGATCTGAGAGACGTGTCCTCTCCTGCAAATTCCTTAATTATAGAAACTCCCCCGAAGCACATTTTCCAGTCGAGGAATTCTACTGTGGATTTCCCTTCTTTTCCCCTCTGAAGCCAAAGCTGGTAATGATTTCCCTCGGCCATTTCAACTCGTGTTTTTCACTTTATACCCAACTCCCTGCACACTCCCCCCCCAACCACTGAGGCTCTGGAGATGAATAATCAGTAAATAAGACTCGGAAGAAAGATTTTACCTTGTAAAAGAAACAAACTCCTGAGGTGAAAGAGTGAAGCTGTTGACCTACTCTGGACCGGTTGGACTGTTTTTTAACCATTCAGCACATATTCCTGAGTCTTCCATCATCACATCCCTCCTGTGATATGATTATAAGGCAGCTACACCTTTTTTTACGAAACCGCCTTTTTCCAACGAATCAATCAATCAAACCGTCAAAAGCAACGATTCCAACCCAAACCTGTCACGTGGAGCCGGTGTTGAGAAAGAGCAGCGCCGCATCCGAGCGTGCGACTTCAAAACCCCAGACCTCTTTCTGTAATCTCTCTCCATCGGTGTTGAGAGAAATAATCTCCTCCGCGGCCTCTTTATTCTCTCTCCCACATGTGAAGCTCCAGGGGAATCTGTAAATCTCCCTCTTGTTTGGGTTTGTCTGCGGGAGGCTCGCTGGCTCCGCTGCTCGGTATCCAGCTACCTTCTCTTTTTTACTGTGTGCAGTTATTTCATCAAATGCCTTTTATCACATGGCCTATCATTAAAGTGCTCTTTACAAAATAATTTCAGATGACATATGTAATTTAGAAAGATACTCGTCCAAAGAAGGATTTTTCATTACTCCGATTTTCAATTTTAAAGCGTACAGGGTTGTGTGTGTGTGTTTTACATCGATGGTGGTTAAGGTTATTTTCATCTTTGTATATATTAATCACAGAGGAGACGTCTTTGATCTCCGTGTTGTTTTACTGGGTTCTGCACTTCTGTCAGTGGACGGTGGGAGAACTGAACCCAGGGAGCTGCTCTGCTCCGGTTCTCTGCTCCTACGGGATCTTTCTATAGCTCAGTCAACAATGTGACGTGCGATTTTTTTGGTCCGCGGGCATCAGTGTCGTATCAAGATGTACACGTGGCAACAAGAGAAAGTGCAGCGAAGCAAACTAGAGGCCGAGCTTTGGGTCAGTGTCTGTGACAGCGTCACCAGAGAGGACAAAGACCGGGTCACAGGACATCTGTGAGGACTGGCAGCTGACTGACCGCTGGGGACTGGACGGCAGAACATGTCAAATAGTTTGATTAATTCGTTAATTATCCAATGTTTTAATTGCGGTTTGTCTCCACTGATTTACAGAACAGATTTCCGTGATATAGGATGAAACATGGGCCCAAGAAAAGAACCCATTAACTTTTGGCACAGATCTGGACAAATAGGCAGATCTAAGAATTTTCTTGGTGGAGGTTTGTGCTCTGATTTGTGCCTTTCTGGTTGTTTTAGGTGATATTTTTTAGCAAAATGCAAAAGTTCAATGATCTGACCTATCCCTACAATTCTAATTCTTCTAAAAAAAAGTAAATTTCTTGTAAATGCTATGAAAATAACATAGATATTATCGTTATTATTGATAATAATAATAATAATAAATGTGAGTAAAAATTGTTTTTCTTCATCTGATATCATAATTAAATCAATGATAATAGGGTTTAGGATTTTCAGAAATTTCAGTTGGGATGGAAAAGTCGGTTCTTCCCCTGACAAAATGCCTCAAACAGGTAAATCTTTAAAAAAATTCAGAAGATAATGTTAAGTTTAACAACAAATAGCAACAGGAAAGATGCAGATTTCTCCTCTTTAGCAGATAAATGATCTGACTTGTTTGGTAAAACTCCTTAAAAGACCTCATTACAGCCACGTGACCTCATGTGAGTCATGAGGGAGTAATGACCGTCGCCTCCCAGGAGCAGGGTGACGTCGTCTCTGTGCCACATATCCTCTTGAGTCTTTTTGTTATTTATCTCCAGCATCTCTTTTTCCCCCTCTCGTCTCAGCATGGGTATGAAGTGAATAAGCACATCATTTTAATAAGCACGACTTTGTGTGGAATTGCACCAAATCTAAAATCACCATGTCACACAGAGACGGACAGGATGGAGGGTTTGGGAATAAAATACAAGTTGTTGTGCATCGCAACGGTAAAGTAAATGACTTTTTCTGGTAATTTGCGGTAAGCAGCTTACTTTAACAACCGTTCAGGCCTCACAGGTTCACTGCTGAGAATCTAATAGTGAAATAAACTTCATGACCACAGAGATGTCGCTTAGAGAATCAACTTTCTTCATGTTCATTTCATCCCATGAGCTGGAAATCACTTTAACCTCAAACCTCAGACGTTTGTATCATTAAATCCTTTTTTCTGAGTAATTTCAGATCTACAGATCCTGAGATAGCGACTTCACACAATCCCTCCGTAGGTGTAGTTTAACACGCGTGGATTGGCAGATGCTCACAGGCCGTGCGGTATCAGCCTCCTGCGATCTCCTGCCGCCGAGAGCCAACTGAGCAGCTACTGTCTGTTCCAGTGTCTGGCTTAGTCATCAGAGGACGAGTATGAAAGCCTGATTGTAACCGAAGAATGCGGCTAAGCGGAGCTGCGTGGCGTGCAGTCGGATGATGAATGGAGTGACATCCTGGGGAGCGGATGAGCAGACTTCTCGGTGGATGTCTGGAGTCGGGACACTTAACTACCCACTGAACCCCCTAAAACAAAAGTATATCTCCTCTTTTCCTTCGCCACTGATAATTTCAGTTATGTAAGATGGGAGCGATGGTTGGAGTGATTCAGGTTTAAAGTCCGTAGGAACCAGGTGCAAAATTAAAGTTTCCAAGTGCTTATGACATAAGCTGTTCCGTGGGGATTTCACGTGCACATGCTTCTGTGTTTTGCACATTTGCTGACGTGTGTGTTCATATGTTCTGACACAGGAGGCCTGAGCTTGATGCGTCTCATCTGGTCTCAGAGATCATTAGCCTCCCGTTCAGTGGGTCCGGGGGGGGGGGGGGGGAGAAAAGAGGCCATTATGGTTCACAGGCATCATCACTTGCCGTAACTACTGATCCAACAAACACGTCATCATCCTCCTGGCGGCACACTCTGTCGTCCAGACGCACCGAAGCAGCCGAGACGTGTAGATGAGGAATCGGCTCAAATTCTTAAAGCGATGGATTTACTTTGAACACTTTAAGTGACCCATGGCTGCAGCTAAATATACTTTTCACTTTCAATTCATCTGTTGATTATCATTTTATCTTTTCAATTGTGAAAACATATCCCTCAAACATGATGTATTTAAAATGTTTTTCCAACCAGATCATTTTACAACAGTATAAATAAAAGTTATTAAAACTGCTGTACACTGTCTCTCCTAATGTCGATGTATGTATTCATCACAAAATTAAAATAATATAAAAACTATTGAATAAACCAATATTTAAATCTGCAGGAATAGCAATTGATCATCAAATAATATTTTTCGGTTCATAATCAACAGTGGTAAAAGTAATATATATATTTCTTTTCTGTTAATATATCAATTTATGTTTGATATACATAAAGGCATCACTTAGTTAAAAATTAATTGAATTAAAGTTTAGAACATACAATTTCAGTAAACTTTTTTATTTCTAAGTAAGTTGCGTTCATTATCTGATTATATTCAGATGGACACACACACACACACACACACACACACACACACACTACACACACACACAGACACACACACACACGCACACACACACACGTACAGTAGGTGCTTAGGCGACACATGCTCAGACTCCATCCAGTCGAGTGACAGTTCAAAGACGAGGCGAACGGGAGTTTAATTGAGATGAATCGTGTGGCGTCCGCTCCCGTGGCCACTCGTCATCACTGATGCTTCCCAGATTCCACACCACGTCTCCACGTCCTCATCACATCCGAAGCACGGACAGCTCCGTCCGCTGTGGCAGATCTCCATGTTCGTATGTGAACTCCCATCAGCCCCCCCCCCCCCCCCCCCCCCCCAGTGGCTGGTTTGCATTATTTTTCCCCCTCAGAGCAAAATTTAATCTTTCTGTCTGTGCTACAGTCGACTGGCCCGTATCAAAGACGCTGCATGCTCTAAAAGCCAATGGCAGCTTGATCGTTCCTTTCCCTCTCGAACGTTTTCATCATTAAAGCGGGTTGTTCCTGCCGGGTGGCCTGCATGTTATGCTGTTGGATCGTCTCCTGAGTTGCAGCAGAGATTTTTAATGTTCCCGGTTGATCTATCGTCTGCAGAGTTACTGGAAGAAGCTGCACGACGAGTGTCCAAGGAGCGTTTTCCTCCTCTGGACACACTCACTCGTGAAAACACACACACACAGATACACATACATTACAGTAAATGTGCAGCGGGAACGCTTTGTAACATTGGCAATGAATGGTAGGAAAAAAAAAAGAGGAGAATTTATGCACCTTGCACTTAACATGAGCCGTTATGTTTTATGGTTTCTTTTTGATCTGTCCCATTGGAGACTTTTCACTAATGTGCTATATAGCCACGAGTTTGAACTCAGGCAAATGGTATTTGCAGACAATTCATGGATTGTGTTTTAACCTGTTTGGAGTTTGGGGTTCGCCACAGACGACAGTGCCAGAAAGTAGTACCTGTTTTTTTTAAGTGCTTTTTTTTTGCCCTCTGGAAAATCCATTTATCGTTGTGATTGAACATTTAATCTGATATTATCTGAAATGTCCCGATGGAGGAAACAGAAGAAATATTTCCATGTACTTATTTTGACTAATGTTCTATATGTGAAAAGTAGACGGAGGTTTTCTTTGTCATCCTACACCGGGTGGACGGCGACAGACGCTCCCCGAGGTCTCAGCCGTCGTCCTGTGACGCTGCGCATGTTCAAGTGTGATAAAGATTAGATTTTTATGAGAAAAATTAAACTTTCTTTTTCAGCTCCACTCAAATTCCTCCCCATAAATACTTCTGGGGTTTATTTCCCAGTCAGATTTTAATGGCTGGAGAGTATAAAGAATGGATACGGGGCTTTCGGGCGAATTCCAAATGGGGAATGTGAACTTGTCTGTTTCTGTTTCCTGTGGCCGACTCTGCCAATAAGTATGAATAAACTTCTCTCTCTCATTTACTTCTTTCTTTTTGGTAGAGATTCTACCCTCCACAGTTGTGAATGTGTTTTCATTTACAAGAGGTTTAGCAGACTGAAAATCTCCCCACACCAAGGACGTCTTCTTCTCTCGTGGCCGTGTTCGCTTTGTGCATTTTTTAAGCATCGGTGTTAAACTGATAAAGTCATATTTCGACAGCTGGCTGCTGTTACTGCTTTTTTTTTAGGGGGGAAAAAGACAATACTGTAAGAATACATAAAGATTAATTTAAGTGTGTCCATCTGTGAGTTTGCTTCTTCTTCTTCACCGAGTGCCGCGGCGTCCTTGAAAGAAAAAGTGGCGTGGAGGTAAATGAGCTGTGAGGTTTCAGCTCTGAGGTCAATTCTGCTCTGAATTGATGTAGTGTGACTCCTAAACCCACTGAGGGAGCTTTTCTATCCAGTCTTTCACTGGTTCTCGTACTACAAAGGAAAACCACCCAAAAAATGCAATAGAATTTTAAAAAAAGTGGCAGCAAAGTATATAGTACAACATCTAAAATCTGTGGATATTGATATGATAATAATAATAGCGATAACTTTATTTGTATAGCACCTTTTAAAACAGCCATTACAGAGTGCTCCAAAAATAGGAGGAATAAAAACAAGAAAAAAATGAAACATCAGAGACAACTAGCAAAATAATACAACTGCAAAGACAGCAAATAAAGTAATCTATCATTTCAAATTAACGGCTAAAGATAAGAGAAACATAATCGTGCCTAAAAAACAATCGAGTGAAAGCCATTCGGTAAAAGTAAGTTTTAAAGGGATGATGTAAAAACACAGTGGAGTTCCTCAGGTGAACTGTTCCACAGGGCCGGGGTCCTTGACCCAGGATTATCTAACGGGGCCGTATCAGAAGATGTTACTGCCGACTGGTAAATGTCCTGAGTGATGAAACAGACGCGGCTTTATGTATCTCCTGAACTAGGCCAGATGAATAAAAGATGGAGCTGAAGATTTGTGGCTTTACTTACCGGCAGAGAATAAAAGTTTAATTGACAATTTAACATTAAATATTCCGTCGTACGAGAGCGTAATATAACAAAAAAACTACTTCATTAGGGTTTTGCACATAAAAGAAATAAGTTTGGCCGTTAACCTGAACAACTCTGAAACGTCTGAAATTGAAATAGCGTGAGCGCAGACGAGCTGGTTTGATATCCTCTCCCAGAAAAGGATTGAACGCATGGAGAAGTCATCTGCTCTTTTTTTTTAAATATGCTTCGGCAACAGGGCTCTGTTAAATTTCGCCGTTTCTTGAGTTGGCGAGGAAAACAATGTTGTCTCGCGTGTGTCATGACTGATTACGTGACTTCGAGCGGGATGATTCTTTTGTGGTTTTCTCAGAGGAGGGATCTGAACCTCACGTGTGCCGGTTGGATGTCTGTCACATGTGGCAACGCCCATCCTCGGACATGCATTTTCTTATTTCATGACTGAGGAGGTTTTGCACTGTGAAACATGATAGTATGTGTTTTTTTTTTTTTTTGGTTGCACAACCTTCACCGGTGACTTCTGTGGTGCACGTGGACTTTTTGTTGCTATGCACCACCATTAAGTCTCTCCCTCCGTTTCCCTGGGCCTCGTCCAGCAGTGCAGCAGTGTGATTAATGACCACTCAGGATCTAATGAAAGCATGTTAAAGCAAAGGAAGTATTTCAACATGGCACAGCACAAGCTAGGAGCCAGGACTGGGTGGTTGGCTTTGAGATCTATAAAAAAAAAAATTTAAAAAAGCACCGCCCTCCCCGGGTTCGGTTTTTCACCAATATTTGGTCTGCGGTTACTCATTAGCCCGTTTGAACTCTCTTTTGTCAGGCTGTTTGTTGTCCTCGGGGTCTATTATGCCACCATCATCATCTCCAAAGCAAGACAAACACGTCTGGCGTTGCTGAGCTCGGAGGTAAACCCCTACCCGGTCGGGAACAGAGAACCATTAGGTTGGTTGGACGAGGTGTATTTGTCATACTTTTCTTTTGTATTACCTCGGCTGTTTGCACTAAGGGAATTTAATTATGAGTGAACATGTCACCGGAGTTTCTTAGGTGGCGAGTTTTCCTTTACGTTGCTCTGGAATGGAATCGATAAACCCATTTATTACCTAATGTGAGGAAACAAGGAAAATACTTCATGAGGTTGCATGTGAAGACCCATTGCGTCACAGCGGCGCCATTTCGAAGGCTCGGTGTTGCTGAAAAAATGCATCCCTTCATTCTCGAGTGACCCCCCCAATGGGTGGATCCTTCTCAGGGCCAATCTATCCCAGGATTCATTGCACTTCGGTGATCAGGCCCTAACTCCGAACCAAGTAGATGATGCTACACATGTTAAAAAACCAAGGGGCATTCAAACTTTCTTGTAACGTCCAACTGCAGCTCTGTTGCTAGTCGAGAGTTGTGAGGGCAATCGACCTTAGTCAAGACCGTCTAATTTTGGTTCGGTCTCGCCTCCATTGTGTGTGTGTGTGTGTGTGTGTCTGTCCGTGTGTACTTTAAGTTCGGCTGTATGTGGTGTATCAGTATTTTCAGAGCCGTGTAAGTCTGGCTCACTCTGGTTGCATGTGGCAGGCCGTTAGTGGGGTGACTCTGACTGAGTTAACAGCCATCAGAGGCCCGCTGTGGACCAGGTCGTCTGCAGTCTCACTCATCGCCACTCCGCGCCAAGAATGTCCAACACCGCTCGCGGGCTGCACAAAACCTGCAGTTACTGCCCCCCCCGGCCTCGTCCTGGCATGGAGCAGCCCGGCCATGTGTGGTGAAGGGCTCTGATGTCACACCCCTGCTGAATGATGGATGGATGGCCGGCCAACACAGAAAACCTAATTTGCAAGGCAAGGACATGGAAAGCCAGTTTGGACTGCGGCTCTTTTTTTTTTTTTTTGTGTAAATCTGATCTTTGAAACGCAGCTTCACAAGGTGACTTTGTGTTTATGTGGATTCTCACATCAGAGCCGCCGCAAAGCTTCTGGATGCGTTCGCCACGACGTCTCGGGGATGAGAGAAGGCTCAGACAGGTGCGGTTTGTAGCGCAGCTGAGTTATTATAGTGCAGAGACAACTAGACACATGCATATTTTAGGAGGAGGCCGGTATCAAACGATGAGGAGGGGAGTTATCGGGACAGATTGTGTGCTTTGGCCGAGGAGCAGGGTGCTGCTGGGTAGGGAGAGGGGGAGCATATGGGCTGAATTCTGAGGGGTCTTGGCCCACCTTAACATGGTGGACATGCAAAGACAGCCCCCCCCCCCCCCCTTAGACATTCAGCCAACGCCAGGAAAACCGAAGCCACGTACTTGAGCCAACGGCTCGCAGTTGAAATCCTCCCGGCCGCCTTGGCCACGAAACGGTGTCTTATCCGCTCGCATCCACTTTTCTCCAGCAATCTCTCAACCCCTTAATTTCATTTCTGAGCACTTCTTCAAAGTGGACCCCTATGGCGATTAATCCATTTGAATAAGTATATCTTTCCAGAGGACAAGATGAGCTAAGTGGCCACAGGGGCACAAGATGTGAGCGGAGAACCAAACCAACTGGCTGTCACCGGCTGAAATCACATGTGGCACGGCCTGAAGCAGAAACGCTCGCCACGTCTTTCATATCCACATGCAGAAAAACACTCGTACAGTTGAAGGGAAAGACTCGAGGGAACCGTTTTAATATATTTGATTTGATGCAGCGGTTTGCGTCTGTTGACATCAGCGCCTCTCCCAGGGCACTTGGGCACTTTTCATCGTGACGGTGCAGACGTCAGCGTCCATCACGGGCCGGCGTGCGTTTGATAAGTCAGAACTTCATCGTCATGTATGTTTACACGTGTGCACATGTCCTGTTTACATGTGTGCTCTGTAACGCATGCGTGGAATGACGTGCTCACTCAGCACACGTGGAGTTGAGCCGCTCCGTCCAGCAGCTGACTCATCTGACACCGATATGCCAACAGCCGCAGCAAACGCGTCTCGTCATCCGTGTGGGAAACGAGACAAAACAATGTCTAACGCGCTGTGTAATAATCTCACTGGGAACAACCGTGAGTGTTTCTTTTATGTAATGAGGTTTTTTAACCTCAAGGACGAGACGCATGTCATCGTCACATTTGCCGCTCTTGCGCGAATTAAATTAAATCGCTCCAAGACTGACTGACTGTTCACGTCCCTGCCGCGGAGTTAGGGGATTAAAAACTTCTGGCTTGGAAACAGACGAATGAAAGACAGACTGCACGAGGACGATTTTATTTGATTTAATTTAAAGTTTTTCTTCCAATTTGCCCTGTGTCATCGATGGCGCCATGGAGAATTGCTTTTGAAAAACTGGGTCAGAAAAATGGGCCTCGTGTGAGAACACTTGTTATAAAGTGGCACATATGAGTGATTTAAGAAAGTTAGTTTTTTTATAGAATAGAATCATGTACAGACTTTATCTTTGGAATCTAAAACTGCTCCGTCCGTCCGTCCCTGCTGCTTATATCCTATTTCTTCTTTCCCGCTTAAATAACAAAATAAAATGATCGTTATGGAAAATAATGCTGTTTAGAGCTTTTAAGACTTTTATTCCCTGTTATTTCAAAAGCTGCCTCAAGTTGTCTAATGCAAGTATCTGTCCGACATACTTTCTCATTACAAATATACCTCATTAAATTCTTTTTTAAATTCTAACTTCACGTCAGACTCTTCCGTCCTTATGTTTGTCCCATTATGTCATTTTTCAGATGTCAGACGAGGTGGTTTTCAGTCCTTTTACCCACAAGTATGTCTTCTTATGATTAAAAACACAGGAAGAGTGTTAAACATGGGGCTTTAAAGAATAATAAATGTTCTCCCGGGAGGCCCCGTGTGTTAGGTCACGTCTGGAGAGGTTGGTGGCCTCGGCTGATGAAGGGATTTAAACTGAACAGGTCTGTTTCTGCATCAAGTCCCTACTGCAGAGCTGTTGCTGAAAATCATCTGGACACGTAACGATGCACAGACAGAAATAATTTCGCTTCTTGTTAATTGACGTCATTGTAAATGAGGGTCAGGCCTGTAGGATTTAATAAAGGCTGCATCCATTTTATCGACACATCAGAAAAAAATCTGGTGAAAGGATTTGTGTGTGTGTGTGTGTGTGTGTGTGTGTGTGTGTGTGTGTGTGTGTGTGTGTGTGTGTGTGTGTGTGTGTGTGTGTGTTTGTGTGTGTTTATGTGTGTTTAGCCGACTCTCCTGTCGGAAGGTGCCAGAGCACACGTGGCGGACGGTGCTGAAACGTGGCCGGTCGTCCAAATATGATCCTGATAAAACAAAACAGACGTCTGCGAGGTCTGACACCGTATTAGATATTTCCACCGTGCTCTTATATAAGTGTTTTCAAAGATTGTTTTAAAAGGAACACCCAAGAATTTTCAGGCCGCCTCCGTATAGCCCAGAGGAGACGTGGGGTTTTGGCTGCTGCTCTCCTCGACTCAAATCACTTACTGTGCCCAAAGAGTGGCGTCTGGGCAGAACCGAGCTGGTTCCCATTTACAGACAGTGGCTGGCTCCGTCCTGTAATTCGCAGAAGGGGAAAACAAATTGCTCTCTGGTCTCTGTCTCTCCTCGAGGCCAGTTTATTTCATGCTGCTTTGGTTCTGCCATTCTTTTCCTTTTTGCGTGTGTGACGTCCTTCCAACTATTTCAAACACTTTTGAGAGCCATTACCATGGGCCCCACGGGGGGGGTGGGAAGGGTGGGGCCGGCTGGCTGCTTGGCTCGTCGGTAGAAAACACCAGCCTCAGAACGTACACACCGCACCCTCCGCTCAAAGTACAGCGAATACCTCTGTGTAGATTTGTCTTTAAAGGCTCTGGAGTTATTCGTCTTCCACTGAGATCCTCAGACGTTTGTGAGAGAAGCGAGGAGGCAGGAAAAGAGTCAAATATGTGGCGTCACCGGTCTCTGCCGATCTGTCTCTGTGGCTCCGTCAGCTGGGCTCAGATCCCCTCTGGTCCGATTTCAGGAACCACAACAAGGGCCGAAAGCTGCAGCAGTCGCCCCGGTGGCCTCGATCCCTGCAGCAGATCCCTCAGAAAAACATTTTTAATGACATATCAAAGGCCGGACGGGATTAGGCTCAAACTTCACATCAGAATCAATTCACCGCTCTTTTGTTCCTCGCTAGACTCGGCACCGCTCGGCTGCTGGAACTTTAGATCCAGAAAAACTCGAAGCCGTGGAGGGTTTTACTTCCTGTGAAGGTCGACGAGATGCAGGGGGAAGTTTTAAAGTGTCGATACAAATATCATCTATACTTGAAATGGAAGTGCTTTTACACTTGTTTTGCATCCACTGGTTTCAATTAATTTCTCTACGTAGGTGGCGACACTAGAGTGGGTGGTTCACCTAGTTGAAGGTTGATGGTTCGATCCCTGGCACTCCATGTAAATGCAGTCAGTTTAGTGAATATGCTGATTTCTGCACAGCACAGTTAAAGGCAGGCAACTGTATTTTTGGCACCTTTCAAAAACGGAGGCAATTCAAAATGCTGTGTAAGACAAAGAACCGTTAATGTGTCAGTAAAATCAATAAAATGGGAAATAAAAGCTGATGTGATAAAACTGTGCAGATTAATTTGAAAAATCTGTGCTGCATTAGATTTGAGATAAATGTCCCAAGTGCTTGGAAGAGCAGAAAGAAGAAATTCAGACTTGGATGTAAAACATTTGGGAATTTTATAAAATGCCAGATAAGAAGTAGCTATGTCTTATTTATTTCCCCTTTCGTCTTTAATGAAAAATACAAAGATTAGACATTTTTTTAATTGAAATATAATTTCCCTTGTGCCCTTTCGCTCTGTTCTCTTTTATGGTTTAGTGCTTTGGTTTAATTTAAGTGTAGTTTTCATCCGTGCAAGTTAAACACACACGTCTGTGCTGCTACACTCGTGAAGAGGCACATTCACATTGTGCAATTTCTAGGTAGTAAGCATGATAACGGCCTGATACCGTTATAAATCTGACTCTTACCCTGAACCCAAGACTCAACCTTGAAATGGGAGCAAGGAAATTCTTCACTTAGTATAGAAGTAAAATTGGCAAACACACACACACACGCACACAGACACACACAGACACACACACGCACGCCTACTCATCCAACCTGTCAGGCCTATGTGCAGTAAACATATTACTAAAAGCACTTATCCACACACTCCTGTTTCATGTTCACACACGTGTTCTGCATGTTCTGCATCTGGTTTGTGTTTATTTAGATGCCCCTGGCTGTCTAACCGCCCCCCCCCCCCCCCCACCTCTCTTTCCGTCTCTCGTTCCCTCCGTCCTTCTCTCTCTCTTTCCTTCTTCTGAGAGTACAGGGAGTGATATCTGTGCGGTTCTCTGCATCCTGTTTGCCAGAGGGAGTGTGGAGCCTCTGGCTGATTAGAGGAAACCCCATATCAGATTGCCCCTCGACCAGCCCAGCCCCCTCCTCCCTGTGCCGCTGCCCAGGTTTAATACCTTTCCACCGCGGCCTCCTCATCACGGACCTGTGCAGTAAATCTGGCCTCTGTCCACCGAAGACTAACCGAGAGACGCCGGCGCCTTCAGGCTCATAATAAACACAATGAAAACGTCCGAGGTCCAACAGAAAAATAATTGTTTGGATTTTCTGCGGAAAACAAATCGAACAATCCTGTAAAGAATTGGATGATTATTTTCATTTTTTGACATGACGCATTAATTTGTGCAGAAACACACACAAACGTCCTTGGGCTCTTTTCCAGCCCACAGAAGACAAAACCCATCTAATACACGCACAGATGCAACCGTTTCATGAGATACACATGAATACACATGTATGTTGAAACATTGCATGGCTCTAATACAATGCCCCAGGAATCTGTTCCCTATAAGAATCCGATGAACAGAATATTATTCCTCTATAGCTGGTTTCAGACATGAACATGAAAATTGGGTCCAGACATATTTCTGACGTATTAATTCTGCTGCGTAAATCACGTACGCATCAACACGGACATTGGCTCTTATCTTTCAAAGCTCGCGGATATAGTTCGTTAAAGGTCGACATCTTCATCAGTGTGTTCATGGCTCCTCGTATTCTTCCATTTTCACATGTTGGAAACGTCATCAACTCGCCAACTCGCTGGGAATCCTCCAGACATTTTCCTGTTGTATTTTATTGTTTCATTTCATTCTTCTCTTCCTCCATTTCACATTTCATTTGTCAGGAAAAGTTCGGGAAAAATGTCTGGAGCAGACTTTTTGCATTCTAAGGAAAATTTCATGAAAAAGCAGTTAATAACCAATTAGGGCGCTGTACATGCTCTCTCCTGTGATGTGCAGTATGTTTTCAGTATGAGCCTTTCTTCAGCCAATAGGAAAAATTTAGATATGATTCAATGTCTGCTTCAGTGAGTCTAAATTAAAGAAAATGCATCATATGATCCTCTTGAGACTTGCTGATAAGTCACATTTTCACCAAAGTCTCATAATGAGAGTTTCTGAAACATCCAAAGTCAGCCTAAGACTTTCCTGCTCCTCAGTAGGAGCTGACTAATCTGTCCGCCGTCATATTAAGTTTAATGGCACTGAGTTCATTGCTCGTCTAAACACAAGACGTTATGTGTTCAGCAGTCTGACTCCAGGGAGGAAAAGATGTCACGATTCTGCTCGGTTTTTTTCTGTGTTCTGATGAAATCTACTAATGTGGTTTGGTCTGTGTGTACTTGAGAGCTCGGAGCACGATGCGGAGAATCCACATGAAGGGGCCCCGGCCCACGCTGCATGTCGGCAAAGCAACAACAAACAAGACGCAACCTTCACATCAAGTCGCCTCCTTTCATTCGGAGCCATAAATGGAAGTTAAATCTGGAGAATAAAAAAAAAAAAACGGTTTCAAGGAGACGAGGAACACAAACTTACAGATGCTCTCACAATCAACATGGCGGCGCGTTCTCACTTTTCCTTGTCTCCCGTCACCGTGAAGAGTTAACAACCGAAAATAAACAGACTAATCTGACCACGATTATAAGAAGCCCCGGCTAATTAATCTTTAAGATGCTTAAGGGTGGAAAATAAATGGGTCTGCAAATTCCGTTTTAGTCAGTGTCCCACCTGCCATCACAACGTCTGTGTGTGTGTGTGTGTGTGTGTGTGTGTGTGTGTGTGTGTGTGTGTGTGTGTGTGTGTGTGTGTGTGTGTGTGTGTGTGTGGTGTGTGTGTGTGTGTGTGTGTGTGTGTGTGTGTGTGTGTGTGTGTCTGCCAGGGAGCCTCCAGCTTCCTTCCTCCATGCAATTAAACAATTAGCCACAATTTAACCTTCTCCTGTGTTGGTGCTTGTTTTCTAGATCCAGGAGAGGATTCGTGTGTCCTACGAACTCCAGCCAGTTTTCAGACGATGAACAGAGCCCAGGTTTTGTTTCGCTCTGGGAGCCAAAGTGTGGCCAAAGCTACAATTGACCGTTTTGCTCCATTTGCACTTAAATAAATGGGGAACATTGAGCCAAAGTGGGTGTCAGCACACAGCATGGCGGCGGCGGGGTCGGGGGGGGGGGGGATAGGAGCATGCATGTAGGCGTGGAGCATGTGATTGGAATATATGGCTCGGGGCGCCGTGCCGGATGCTCGAGGTCTCATCAGGACTGTGTAAATGTTTACCCTGCACACAGTTTCCATTTCAGCGAGTGGCACAGCGTCACCTTACCACTTAGCGGTCCGCAGATTTCTGTTCTGTCAACGCTACCGTCTCGCAGACTGGAGCTACGGCGGCGGAGGCCAATTTGTTGCCAGAGCTTCTTATGACATTAGGTTTTGCGTGAGCACGTCTCCAGCCGCTATTTACCTCGTCGCACTCCGTTACCTCATTTATAGAATTAACGGCCGGGGTGTCCGTGTATCACAAATCATTAACGGAGGAAAAGTACTTTGCAAATTACATGGATTCTGTTTGTTTTCTGCCATTTTCCTGGTAAAAGTAACTTCTAATGGGGACATTTGTTTTGCCGGAGAGCTCCGGAAAAGAAGATAGAAACCGAAAGAATAAAGAAAATCTGTGAATCACAGCTGCTATTATTAAATTAGAAAATCGCAACCATTCTATATGGATTAGTTGTCCATAAGGCCACATAAGGTAACATAATTTGAACTTAAGTCGAGGCTTACCAGTGAATTAGAACATGTGTTTTTGGTAAGAAGACAAATCCCTGCAAATGGAGCCTTCCCACTTCCTGTTTGATTCGTGGTCGGCTCTTACTGTTTGTGTATCTTCTTCAAAGCTTTGCTGAAAACACATCTGGCCTGATGTGGTTTCCGTGACCACTTAAAGGGTCATTGTCACATTTTCGATTTCTCATTAAGCCAAATACATGTTTATTTGGTTTTTTTTAACTTCCTCCAGCTCGAGTTGCACACATGGACGTGTAGAGACAGCAGATCACAAAGCACAGCGTGTGCTCACGACACGAATAAATCAAGAAGATTCAGGGGCCTGAAGAGACAAGAGCTGCAATCTGTGATCCTTTAGCCACAGCTAAGGGCTTCGGCTCCAATGATTCATCACACGATGATTAGTTGTGGCCGGGCCGGTATCCTCTCTCTCCTAACCCCGGCCATGTTGAGGGCTATTTTGGAGATGAGCAGGCACTCGCTGCTCACCAAGCTTCAGATGTGGAGAAGAGATAAGTGTCACGTCTCTTAACTATCCGACAAACCTGCGAACCAGATGAGCTGCAGATTTGTGTGTGTGCATGTGAGAGAGAGAAAGAGAGAAAGAGAGAAAGAGAAAGAGAAAGAGAGGGGATATCGGTGATGGTGGACACAAACGTCTCAATTTTAGTTCCTAGAAAACTAAGAAATAGTGTGATGTGTCTTAGAACTGAGCTGTGGCAGCAACTCGTCAGCGTGAAGTTGCTGTGTCAATGTTAGTGCTTCAGGCTTTGAGTGTGAACATAGGAGAAAAAATGAAAATGCAACATACGGATTTGGTGGCTTTGGATTTGTGTAACAGCACAAATGGCTGCTCCAGCACTGACGCCGGCCAAAGGAAGAGAGGGAAGGTGGCGAAGAAAAGACTTGTTATAGTGATCCTCTTTCCCCTATTACCTAAACTATAGCAAGACAGCAGTGCCCATTGCATTTTTACAGAGGCTGCTACCAGACATGAACTGTGGAAAAATGCGAGTTTTGCCTTTCACATACAAAGAACGCAGCGGAGGACTGTCCATGTGAAACACTCAGATGAGAAGTGGAGTCTGGGTCAAGGATAAAAGAGGCCCGGGCACATTTTGTAATTTTCTGCTGCAGAGAGCTCAGTGTTTTTGTTTACAGCTCAATTCCCGTTGGCCATTATCACCAACAGCTCTCAAGTCTTTTCTTCATCTTCTTCTTCTTCATGTATGGTACCTCTATTTCCCGTCCAGCACCAACATCATCAGTACACCCACACATTTCTGCTGTATTCTCACATCGGGGCCTCACATGCAACGCCTCCAGAAAAACCTCAGGAAAATGTCCAGACTTCAGCGCGATGTGTGAAAGTGCAGCTTTAGTGACTCCGGCTCCAGCAGTGAAACGGAGGCGTCCTGCTCCGGAATGCATGTAAACACTGGTGCTCAGTGACGGGCTCCACTGTCCTCGGGGCAGACGCAGAGAAAACATGCAGCATGTGTGGGCTCCCTTTGTGTCGTGGGTCTTCCCTGTTGGTGGCAACCTTTTTAACAGCCTCCTTCCCTGAAACTATTACCCTGCAGCAGAGACAGGCTGCCGCTGTAAAACTCCCCGTGTTTAATTAATGGTGTTTTGCAGCTTATTCATACAACAATAAATGGCTCGGGGGGGTTCATATTAGAAACATGTTGTTTACTGAATGTCTGGCTTTTTAACAACACGCTGTTTTATGCAAGGTCTAGAGGGATTTCGGGGTGCTGGTCCCAGTGTGGGTCTGTGATAAAGAGGTAGTGGTTTTGTACTTTGGATCGGTCTGAAGCAGGGAGGTGGTCGAGCGGGGCTCACGTTGATGAGACCACCAGAGGTAGCGGTCTGAGAAAGCCGGCGCTACGGAAATCTGTCCCATCCGCAGGAAGGGAGAAATGGAAAAAAGCAAAGATGTGGGATGAGTAATAAATCATAACATCGTATCGATACCCTGGATCCCATCCTACTACAACAGAATGGAAATGAGAGAGAGAGAGAGAAAACAGGGGGGGGGGGGGGAACTGAGGTGAGACAGAGGCAGAGGGAAGTCAACAGTTAGAGGTAAACTGACTGGGACGAGCAGGGAATGATGATGATGACGGGGGTGTAGCGTCTCTGCAATAACGTGCAATCAGACACATGGTTCGGCCGTAACAGGAGCCGCAGCTGTCCTGTGCCTCGTAATGAGAATGAAGCCTGTGCTCCTCCACCTTCATCAGCCTCCCCCCCACCCCTCTGTGTCTCTGGACTATTTTTTTTTTTTGTAATTCATTGGCCATCTCCACCTTTTTCCTCTTTTTATCCCCGTTATCTCCGGCAATCTCCTCTCCCTACTTTGTTCTCTCTCACTCATCCTAAAGGCCTTTGTGCTTCATGTATCTTTCAGACGTGAATGCCCTTCCCTTCATCCGCCCCTCGCGTACTCACCACCCCACCACCCCACCACCCCACCACCCCACCACCCCCTGCCCACCATCCTCACGTAGTGAAGCCAGCAGATCAAACGAAATCCAACCATAAATACCAGCCTAGTTCATCTAATCAGCCAAATTGCAGCAGAATGCTGTGGCTCGGGGGGGGGGGGGGGGGGGGGGGGGACGAGGTGGGGAGGCGGGGTTTCCTTGCTGGGAAACATTACTTAATGGCATCAAATCAGCCATTAAGAGCGCACCACTTTCTCATTGTTAAGGAAATTGATGTCTTTCTTTCTTTTCTTTTTTTTGCAAGCTCATTGCTTAACGACACCTGAGCTGGTGTCTTCCAGGAAAGTTTAGGTGAAGAAGAAGAAAGTGAGATTGTTGCTTCTCATGTACAGTAATAGAGCCGGTTTTAAACCTGTCTGATTGGAACCGGTCGTTGGTTTGTGCCTGTGGTGATGCTCGTTGCTGGTTTTCTCCCTGAAACTGCACAACAGCTGCTGCACAAAGAGCTGCACCTGTACGCAGAACCCGAGGACCGGAGAACCAGTTGTTGCCGCTGTTGTCGTGAACATACCCGATGTTGTGAACGTCACTAATGTTGATGAGTCCCAGCCACCGCAGCTACAGAGCACTGGTCGCCTCCTTGTTCAAATTATACCAATACTGAACTTATTATGTGTCCTGTACTTCGCTGTGGCCCCAACAGTACACATGGTAAATGTTAGGGCAAATAAAATAAATGGTTCTCGAGATACGTGGGAGAGATTCTCTATTGTAAACTTTCTAATATTAAGAAATCAAAGTCATTGGAGTTACTGAATTTCTGCAACGTTAAAAAAAACAAACCACACATTTTAAAAAATTGCAATTCCTGCAATTTGTTCTCTTAATATTCTGTAACTCCTGCTCAGACTCAACGTTACCTACATGGAATCTCACCTACGCTCAAACAAGAGAAGGTGAAACTGAGACTCAAATCACCTGCCACTCGAGAAGCCCCCCCCCCCCCTCCCCCCCACACTCCCTTTACAATTCCGGCTCTCACACACTTTCCATTATTTCTGAGCCAAGATGAAATTTCAGCGAAGCATTCAGAATAAAAGAGAAGGGAATAAACTCTATTCCAAGAAGCAACGGGCGTGTGTGCGGTCTTTCTACTTAATGACTCCTCCTAGAACAGGATGGTCTTTGTGAAAAAAATAAAAATAAAAGGAGTCTTAAGCTTTTTCTTTGATTGCTTTTCCCGTTCCCCCCGCGTTCTGTAGATATAGATTCTCTTGTTATGGACGCAGTGTTTCAACCATGACAATGTTAGCGTGGGTCGTTTATGTTATAGCGCGGCCTTGGCGGTGGAGCAGGACGCTGCCAAGGACAGACAACAGCAGAGCTTTGTCACGAGGGCTGCTGTCCTCCGGTTCGTAACCTTGGCTCACATCCTCCGCTGCTTCCCACTAACTGAATTGGCTCTGGAAGCAAGGATTTTATTTCTACGATGTGATGTATGTGCAGGAAAAAGGAGCAGCAGCAGAAAACAACATCAACATAACAAAACAATGAAATTATTCTAATCACGAATCTGTAAACGGAGGACATAGCCTGTAGCCTGCAAATTTAAGTTTAATTTCTGTTCTATTATTGAAATTGCTACAGATGATGTGCACGTAAAAAGCAATCATTTGAAATATCTTTGAAAGAGGA
This sequence comes from Hippoglossus hippoglossus, assembly GCF_009819705.1. Lineage (NCBI taxonomy): Eukaryota > Metazoa > Chordata > Actinopteri > Pleuronectiformes > Pleuronectidae > Hippoglossus > Hippoglossus hippoglossus. The sequence continues at coordinate 4,241,313 of NC_047169.1, read as the reverse complement.
ATTTCTTTATATAACATTTTGTGGCCAGTTGGCGGTTGATCCCCACTTTAATCCCAGGTTGCTTCACTTGAGTTTTGGCGTATGCTCTTTGAGAAAAGATCTTAATTCCGTGGAAAAATCATTTAATTACTCTGGCTTTCCTGCTGTCAAGGAGAACAGTCTTGTCTTCAGTCAGCAAACCGAGGGTGAAGACTCCGTGTTATTATTAGCTTGTGTTGGCAATCAATCTGTAGATCTCAGAGTGCTGGTCAAGGTCTTGGCCACACCGATGATTAGGAAGGAACGCCACGGGAGAGAAAGCACGAGGCAGCCGCACATCTTCGCCACAGCCAAGTTTATGACAGTGGAGGATAAAGCACGTCTAGAATGAGGGTGAGAGGATTAATTGGACTGTTTGCTGTAATTTCTTGTAACTCTGGGGATCTTCCTCAGGCCGCCTCCCACTGCATGGCCTTGGACTTCCCTGCTCCTGATTGTTAGCTGGACTGGAGGCTCCATTAATGGATGATTCATTGTTTGAAATTTGGCGAGAATGCACCATCATAAACTCATGTGGCGGAAGAATGGTAGATTTGCTCAAGAGAACTCAAATAAGTCAAAAGTTTGAACAGTTCCACCTCGTCGTCTGTCCGAGGAAAGAAAAACCTGCCATGTTCAAACGTGCTTATTGACGACGAACCTTCAAGTGGTCAAGTTTTCAATTCAGTCAAGTCTCCGATCGTCCTTATTTGTGTGTGTTTCCCACTGTGACAGTTCATCCGCTGATAACACAAGTAATAATGCTTAATCCCATCCATGATCGACATTGATCAGCACCACTGGCAAAAGATCTCTTTTTAATGTGGTCGTTACCCCCTTTATTGTTTCCTGTCACGCCTCATTACCATCTGTGTTGCGTTTAGTTGCACCTCAAGGCCATTCTCTGCTATCATTAGTCAAGATACAAGTGATTACCCCGTTCTCCCCCCCCCCCCCATCCATACAGATGTCGATTCCCTCCACTTGCTGCACTCGTGGCGGTAAATATCACCCTCGTGCTGCTGCTCCTGTCATGAGGGTTAATAACACGTCCTCAGAGGCGCTTTCTAGAACCCGATCCAGCAACTGGTCCAAATCCCTCCCGGTTCAATCTGGAGCTCCCTGCTATCTCCATGGCAACAGGCATGTGTTTTGTGTGCACATGGTTGCCGGGGAGTTGAGGGGGTAAAGAGGAAATGAATCACCATGGGGAGATACAGGTCATCATCCCTGCAGGGTCAAAGGTGACTGGGGAACACTCCTACCCCCTCCCGATTCGTGGTGAACCGACCCTCAGTCTCCACTCTCCCTCCACCACAAGCCGGTGCCTGTCAGCTACCTCTGGAGCTGTGATTAGAAACCATAACCTCATGCTTCACTGTCACACTGTGTCGACTTCCATTTAGCGAGCGGAGCTAAATGTCCTGTTTGTCAGAATCTGGCTACTCCACGTATCCCTCAGCGCTGGGAGAGTTGGGGACTCTGGGGGTCTAATCACCTTTGCAGGCTGATTATAGAGCCCACCCCCCCCCACCCCCTTTACTTTTGACACACGGCGATTCTGCAGCTTTGATGCTACCTCCGCTCCGGGCCTGTAGATGGTCACCACTGCTGATGACTTCTTTGATGCTACCTCACAGGTTACGCCACAGGATGAATACGTCAGCGTCAATAATGGTATTACGGCGGTAAGTGCTTAGTGCAGGGCCCTGATGGTTTAAGTGTGTAGCTTTCTGTTTTCCTCTGCTCTGAGGTTTTGCCAAAAGAAATTGCTCTTCTTTTACTCCTCACAGTTTTCGGCTTCCCCCCTTAAATCCTTCCTTGATTTCTTTGGGGGCACGGCTGCAATTTTTTGAAAAATGAGGATCGGATCTGGAGCTTTCAGCTTCATTTCCTGGTGATTCTGTGGCGAAAGAACTATCAATGAGATCGAGGGTTTCAGCATTGACCCCATAAATACGGCCATGACAGCAATCACAGTGAAGTATAAAATAGGTGGATTTTGGTTTTTCGAGGGAACATCGGGGGCAGGAAGCCTTTCATTAGGGACCCGAATGAATCTTGGGGTATGGGAGACTTCTCCACAGACCAAGTGATCCCCAGACGATGGTAAATCAATCTGAATATCCGCTGGTGTCATCACGCACTTAATGGTTATGAAAGAGTCCAGTGAGAGCGGGAGCAAAAGCTTTTTTCTTCCCCGTTTCCCCCCCCCCCCCAAGCCCGATAGAACCTCTTTACTTTTGTCAAGCACCCTTTCAAAGAAACGGGGGGGATTTGATGGAGGACACACACACAGCATTGAGACTGGAAAGAACCCTATGTCATTTCTACTCTTCTTGTCGTAGTCATATTTATGATCTTTAACCATAAGCACCCTTGCTTTATAAACCCCCCCCCTCCCACACTGTCGGTGACCTCATCGACCGTTACAGGCCTGTCATGCAAATCATTGTTATGCGGTGAAAAGATGGAGGCGATAACTCATCCGTACAAACTTCAAACGGCCGTCTCGTGTTTTTCTTTCCAGTCCACACCTGAACTTTATTGATACCGGGTTTTGCGGCGGGTGGAGATATATATTACGCCACTTTTCGAGATAAACCCCTTTTCTAAGAAGCTAATAATTTTGAATGGGGGGTGGGGGTTCACAGGAGGATGCATTTAAGGATGAAAGAATCCCAAACGTCTGACCAGTGACTTTCTTTGAAAATGAATCCTGTTCACCTGGACTTCACCTGGACTTGGCTCGGCACGATATATATAAATATATGGATTCAGATTTTCAGTCTAACGACGCCTCGCAGGATGTACAGCCTTCTTTTTCAATAGCGACAACAGCGTGAAATTATATTTTAGTGCGCTTTCAAACTTTGTGGCAAAAGTTTGTGGAGGATCTTTTATTGTTTCAACATGACGAGGTCCCCGTGCACAAAGGTGGTTCCCTAAAGAAGCTTGTAGCTGGAGTTTGGAGTCTCATGGAAAGCCTTCACAGAGGAGTGGAAACTGATATGTTCCAGATAAATGCCAAACACTCACATTGTTTTCTGTATCGGATACTTCTGTGAACTAAAACTTCCGAATGCCACTTAAATTATGCAGGGGGCTCTTCATCCTACTTTGCATCCTCCCTTTCTCCCCCTTTGTCTTCCTCTCTCCCTTCTTTGTCTGGAGCCCTTCACCTCTATTTCTCACCTTTATTCACCCCCTTCCAAGTCTCCCTTCCTCTTCCTCTCCTTGCACCTCTGCAATCTCTCTCTTTTCTCTTGTACCTGTCATGCATGTCAGGGCTCTCAGAGGGATGAGAAAAGAAGAAAGGGTCCGTGGGCCCGGAGCTTGAAAAGACTCGGGGAAGCTGAGGATGGGAGGGGAGAGGAAGAGCAGCCGACCAATAACTCCCTCTGAACATCTTAAAACTCCTGGCTGGGCTTTCAAGTGCTGCTCCTCACATATCCCCACCAATCTCTGCAATCCCACAGGCCTGCCAGGACTCGGTGAACGGTGAAAACACATCTTTTCCTCTTCTCTCTCTGCTCTTTAAACTTCCTCCATTCCTTTGTACCTGGCCTTATTTCTTCCTGTACACTAGCCAGCTATTGTACTAAAGCTGTCTTTACTCCCTCCTCATTAAAAGACGAGAAGGGAGCATGTGTATCAGAAGGCGTTTGCCTGTTGTGTGTGTGTGTTTTCTCGTGGGGCCGGAATTGTGTTTCTTGAATGTGCTTGTGTCGGCCATTCCTGCGTTCTCGTGTTTCCATTTCGCCTTTTCTGAACACATTTTCTGGAAACGAGACTTTAAGGAGGATTATTTCTGGTTGCCAGATATTTATGTCAGAGATCAGGCACGAGGCTGGAGGATCCTAAACTGTGGATCAGTGGAGATACTGTATTCATCCTGTCTATCTGCCGCAGCTGCCACTACACGAGACGTCGCTCGGAACTTGTTCTCTCGCCGTGGATGAGTTTCTCTTCACATCTGCCCGTCTTTAATTTAAAATATGATTTGTTGAATAAAGGACAAAGAGGTTGAAAGGATCATTTTATTATATTATTGGACTGTGACACACTGACCTGACGTGGCTCCCATTGGAGAAATCGCAATGGTGTAAATCCCACAGCTTCAGTATAAACACCCTCTGGACCCCAGGGGGAGAAAATCTGAAAAATATATTTGATCCACCTTTTATTTCTAATGTCAAATTTATTGCAAGATGCACAGTCAAGTTTACAGTCGTTCGTTTATTTATTCTTTTTTGAATATAAATAGTTCAAAATGAAACCTGGACACAGATTTCCACACATCCCCCCCGCCTGACAAATCCAGCCTTACACAGTGTGACTGTAAGCAATAAGAACTAAATCACATTTCAGAAAAAGCTCATAGGGCGTCATTAGGACTGTATGTCCCCTCTGAGACAATTCAGATCGCCTGGCTACCTCTAAAACCTCCCTCCCTGTTATTGGCCTCTCTCTGGATGGGCCTGGGGTCAGAGTTCAAGTGTTAAGGGACCACTACTGTCCCCGCAGAGAATGTTGGGTAATGGAATGGGAGATTTAGGTCAAATGGGAATGATTTGGGTGCAACCTCTGGCACCGGGTTCAGTGTGGCCAGCGTTAGGCCACACTGAAGGCCTAACGCTCAATATGGGACCACAAACGGCCGCAATAACGGCCATTAAAACTCCATCGGGAGACAAAGGGAGCCGTAAATCAAATCCCATATTGGCCCGTGCACATATGTTGGCTGTAATTCAGTTACACTTAAATAACTTTATGTCTCTGTGAATTCTCCCAGCAACCATTCATCATCACTTCTCTGAGACAGGTGATTTCAAAAGGGCACAAAAGACTGATCTACAGCCGAGCTAATAAATACCTGAAATGAAGCCAAATATTTAAGCTTGCATGGTTTGTGTTTGAATTTAACCCAAAGCTTATTCCGGCATCAAAGGTGCGCTCGTACTTTGGGTCGTTGCTTGGATCTGACAGCGTCGGCAGCATCAGTGCAGTGGGGGTGTTTTGGCCCCAGCAGGAGAGGCTGCGATCAAAAGGTGCTATGCTGCTCTCTCTGTGTGTGTTTGTGTAGATGTTATTTGTGAATATGCTTGAACACTGAAGGCTTGAGCATTTGTGCAGATGTTTTATCAGTATATATAATGTATCTGTATCTGTACACTTGAATAACAAAGTTTGGATCATGTCTGTACACATATTAGTGCCATTATTTGCAGTTCAGACCAGTCTACTAACTAGTTACCAGGGTTAGGGTTGATATCAAAACGAGTGAAACTACTTTTTATATGTTGAATCTTTTAGCTGCACTTAGAGCTCAACATGATAACAGAGCTCGGAGTACAGCCTCTGCTCCTCCATGTTGAAAAGGAAACTTACCAGGAGGCCTCCAGGGAGCTTTCCATGTGAGGTGCACCGGGCAAACCCATCGAGGACGATGTATTTATCCAATTCTCCCCTGGGAACCCCTCTGGATCCCCCAGGAGCAGCTGGAAAGTGGGAAGAGGGATGTGTGGAACGTCCTGTCCAGCCTGCTGCCCCCATGGCCCGGTCCTGGATAGAGTAGGATGGATGGATGGATGGATCAAGACCTCAGACTGGGCTGAAGGTTCATTTTCCAACTATGCAGCTATGACAACACAGGGGTGGATTAGGGACTCTGTCAGTGTCCTTGAGTGGCCGAGTCCAGAGCCCTGACTGAGACACATCTCTAGAGAGACTAAATGTCCACTGACGGTCCCCATCCGACCTGGCAGAGGTGACAGGATCTGCAGATGAGTCAAGTCTTGTTGTGCTCAAGAAGATGATTTTACACTTTTTCCTTTTTAATAAATCAGCTAACAAATCTGTCATTTTAAGGTGTAGAAAATGAATTTAATAAATTTTATCATGAAGCTGAAATGCAACAAAATGTGACAAAAGTGAATGCGTCTAAATGTATATATTTAAAATCTGACTTTAAGATTTATGCCCCTGTAGTTTAAGAGTTTTCTCAACAGGTCTGAGGAGCTGGTGACATTTGACCCCCCCACAGGACCTTGTAATCTCCTCCCAGTGCTGTTAAACCGAGCGTCTGCATGTGTTTGCATGCAAGAACATTCACTTTCTCACACGCTGAGCCCCACTGAGGTACGTATGAAGGACTGTGTGTCTGTCTTCACCTGTCACCTGTCAGTCTGTCACTGTTCCTGACGGCCCCCCCCCCCCCCTCCCCTCCCTCAGCCTGCCAGCGTCGGGGGGGCATGACAGGGGACAAAGCCAAAGTGACAGACAGTGACAGGGCGGTGATCCCCGCTGCACGCCACGGGCAGGGAGCTGCCCCCCCGTGTGTCACCCTGAGTGACAGAGTGGAGTTGTGCACCCGAGGTGAAACGATGCAGCTACCAGATGGAGGACTGGTCCGGGATGCAGGCTGTACCTCTGTGTCACACACACACGTGCATACAAATGAATGAACAAATGCACACACTGAAAATGCACATGATCACACGTGAAGCTGCAAACTGACAGAACTGTTTTCTCGGGGCTTTGTGTTGCGCTCGTAAAACGCTCTTCCAGTTTTTAGAGGGAGAACAGAATATCCTCATTTTTTACCGGCTCTGTTAAAAGCTGCTGAGATTGTGATGAAGTTGTAATGTGTGATTTTACAGAGATATATAAAACAAGCCTTTTTTAAAATACTGCTCTATTGGATTTTTGAAATAATCATATTCTGACACACAAAGAAATTGGCTTTTTCCCTTTGCTCTTTATTACTTACGAGTATCATGCCCTTTCCAAACCCGCCTGTTTGTTTGCCCTGTGGTGATGCTGGTTGCCGCTTTTCCTCCAGAAACTGTTAAAGTGACCTGCAGTGATTGAGCAGTGTCAAGTAAAGGCCGGCTTCTAGAAGTCGATCCTGAAGAACCCTGAAGCTGCGGCACAACTGCTGCACAAAGAGCTGTTCACTCGCTTATTCAAGTTCAGTGAAGCTCGACTCGTACACAGAAAGAACCGAACCGGGGAATCGGTTGTTGATCGACAGTGTCACTCACGTTGTCGAGTCCCAGTCGCCCGCTGCTTCAGACCCTACATGCATTGAAGGGCTGCGTCTGTAATCGAATGGATTGCACGAGTTGCTTTTTATAAAAACCCTGAAGATTGTTAAAATAAGAATGAAGAAGAAAGGCTCTAACTTTAGTGTCTCTCTCTTCATCTGTCACAATCTGTATATTTCATACATCAAACCCCCCCCCCCCAGCAACCATCTGTATTGAAACCAGTTCTTCCCAGATCAAAGCAGTGATGTGTTTCCAGTAGCTGCAGTATATTGATATATCTTTATGATCTGGCCTTCAGCCCCCCCCCCCCCCCAGGCATCACTAAACCCAATCAGGCTTGCAATGAGTAGCGTCATCACGAGATGAGCTATTTCCCCCCAGAGACCCCCGGTGTCTGATCTCTGTGGGGCGAAGGGTATATAAGGGAAGAGGGGGAAGCATATTTCCACATGAAGGGGTTTCTGGGAGCTCGAGGAGGGTCAGAACGAAAGACCCCCACCACTGTAACATCAGCACCAATATTTACGCTCGAGAGTTCAAAAGGACGATATTGTCCTCCCTGTCTGCCCCTGTCACCGCCTCTGTCCACCAAGAGTTCAACTTCCTCCTTCCTCCTTCAATTCGTTCTTTCCTCATCTTCCTCCCTCTTCTTCATCTCTGTTTGGTATGGTTTGAATAGGAGATAACTGTAATGGTCGACCGAACAACATGGATGAGTGGGAAATAAGAGAAATAGCAGCAGAATTAAAGATAAAGCTTGATTCTCAACTGGAATCAAAACTTCAGGAAGTTCTTATAGGTAACTAGGTAATTAAAAGATAAGTTTACAGGACTACTAATGGGTTTTTTAAAAGCCTCTCTAACTTGTTCTTTATCGGGTTTGCAGTAATTGTGAGTTGTGTCCTGGATTAAAAGGTCAGGAGATACGCACGAGGTCAAACTGGACGTGGCGATTCACTGGGTGACGGATGGTGGGGGGGCGGAAGCCGCTAAATGTTGGATGTATCCGTTTGTACCTGCAGGAATCTGATCGGGACAGACAGGCTCGGCCTCCTCTGTATCGAAGCCTTAGAGGAGCAGACAGGCGAACACAGATAAGGATCTCGACCTGATCCAGACAATTAGCCTGTGTTTACTTCAGGAAGCTCGCAGCGATACATCAAAGAGACCCAGGGGCTGTATCAGTGGCTCCGGAGGTTGTGTCCCTGTCTCTCCTTTTTCATTCTCGCAGCCTCGCACACTCCCTCCCTTTTTCTCTGTCTGCCCGTGAATGACCTCAGGAGAACTCCGACCTGCAGCCTCGGGCCCTGGTTCCCCACTAAGCTGCTGATTCACACCAGCGAGCCACTCTCTCCCTCTATCGGTGCTGTCGCTCTTGGAGGATTTGCACTGTGAGCCTGTGTGTTTTGGATGAAATGTGGTCGGAGGGAGTTCAATATACCGCATGAAATGAATTCCGCACAATATAAGAAATGGTATGAATGTGTGTGTGTGTGTGTGTGTGTGTGTGTGTGTGTGTGTGTGTGTGTGTGTGTGTGTGTGTGTACCAAGCGGCTCAGACAGACAGGAACATAAAGGGTTCCTTTTCCTGTGAGGGGTTATCGGTACAGGGGACCCTGGTGGTTTGACATGAGCCGGGCAGAAAGCGAATGAGGGGTGTTGATGCTAGGTGGCTTATCTCCAGCCTCCCTGGTCCCAGAGGTCTGCAGAGAACCAAGCTCCCCCCCCCCCCCCCCCCCCTCACACAAACCAACACAGACCGTCTCCTCTATTCTTTGCTCCCATGTCTGCAAGAGCAATTTGACATTTAAGCATCTCCACTCGCAGACGCCGACCCCCCCCCCCCCCCCCCCCCCCCCCCCCCTGTTCTCCACACACACAATCACATGAATATAATCCCGATTACTACATTTAGCTGTATTGCATCTTATAAACTGAAATTTTAAATTGTAAATATCCTTTTACAATTAACGATCATTTATTTTTGCAACTGAATTTTACGTATACACCTTCAGCTGCAGACACAGGGATACTTCTTTGTATTATACTTTCATTACCTACTTTTATACATGTATAAGAATACGTTGAGTCCATTTGGAAGATGCATTTCATACATGCACATTTGAGAGATATATTCTTAACATGCCCACTATACTCAAATCAAAATGGTGACATCCATGCAAGAGGGAAAGCTGCTTTGTCTTTGAATTCTCGTGCAGATGAATTGTAGCGGTGAGGGTTGTGGCGTAGTTGATACCAGTGTCGACTCATCCCTGATTTAAACCTGCGAAGTTCATGGAAACTATTTTAACTCTGTGAATTACCGTGCACCTCTTGATTTATGCGCCTCATGCACGGATGTTATTTCACACACTATCTCCAAAGCGCCTCCTGCCGAGCCTCACCACTCCCACCCAGATATTTACGCTGTGTGCCATCCAGCCTGAAGGCTACGGTAGTCAATAGTGACGCAGGGAGACGGAGCCAGCAGAGCCATTAAACCAAACCCACAGAACCCAAAGCAGGACTTTCAAAGGTTCCTCCTTCCATTCCTCGCTGCTCTCTCTGAGAAGTTTCAGGCTGCAGTCACATAATCAGTAGAGGAAGCGGCAATTAAAAATCTAACTTGTGTAGAATTGCAAATTGCAGATCTTGCAAATGAGACACTTCATTAAAAACTGCACCGGTTTACGGTGGATTCAGCAAAAGAAACAAATATTTTGAACATTGAGATGAGTCATTACTTCCAGAATCAAACAGTGACACAGTGAAAACCAAGGCACTACAAACGGAGGTTAAATAGCTTGATAGGCTCAACTGTAGCTTTTCTTGACTACTCAGACTTTGTGTGTGATCATCATGCACCTTTTTAAAGTTGTGTAGGTATGAGAGGGGTTGATCAATGTTGTAAAAATGTAAGTATTAGGCTCCGTTGAATCCCTGCTCTGTAGTGTCATTCCTGCCTGATGACCTATGGGATGTATTTCCCTGGCTTCTGCTTGCTCTCACCCACCCACCCAAACAACCAGGACCTTGAATTCAGACCAGGCATAACAGAAAGTAAGTGATTGATGGACTGGTGTTCCCCTTTAGAACAAAGTCCGTGATGAGAGATGATCAAAGTCTTTTCAGCTCCAGGTTCGGTCTGACCACATTTCCCATGTTCCCCCCCCCCCATCCGCTCCTGTCCAGACAATAGTTTCCTCCTCTACTCTTCACTTATCACCTCACGCCCAGTTCTGCGGCTACGCTAACGTCTCATTCCAACGTGTTTACATTCTCCCTTCCACGTCTTAAAGGAAGTCGGGGAAAAATGGAGAAGGAAAGGTCGACATAAATCTACGTCAGCTCTTAGCCCCGTGTCTAAAAGCCAAGGTAGTTATTTGTGAGTGCAGCTGAATAATTTACTGCAATGGGAAGTTGGAGCACATGAGGTAAGGCTTGGTTATTGTCTGACGGAGCAGTGAACTTGAAGGGATCAAGCTTCAAAAAGGTTCGCCTGGGCTTTCTTAACCTCCCTTATTTGATTGATTTTTTGTTTGTTTTATTTCCTGTATGAAATGGAATCAGTTCCAAAGGCCATTCATTTTCCTGTCCATATTTACTGGACACTAAACAAATGATCTGATTGTAGGTGGAGTGCAAGGGTGGAGGAAATGAAAATGTCCAAAATGTAATCTGAAAAGTTATCTGATTAAAGAAAATGCTACATTTTCAGAAGTGCGATGCTTCCAGGTTCGATTTTCTATCCAGCGAGTCTTGACTTCATGATCCAAACCATGAGTGGACTCAGAGGTCGGCCGACTCAGCACAGACCCATGCACCCCTGGGTCCTCAGGTCTCTGGCCGTAGGCAAAACAAGTGGCTTGATGACCCCTATAGGAGATTCCAGCTGGGTCATAACCAGGTTGAGACCCGGGCTAAAGAAAGGGCAAAGAACAGCAAGGGGTTTGCTTAGTCCAACCTGAAGGCTCTGCCTCGCTGGGAGCCCTCGGTCAAAGGCAACCACATGTATCAGGCTTCAAAGCATCTGCAGAGTACAGGGTCAACCCTGGGGTCTGTGCGGAGAAGAGGGGGTGAAACACGATCTTTTAATTTATCTTCATCTGTTGCCGCCCTTAGCTTTTAGTATCCAGAGAACGAGGCGGTGGAAGATTCAACTGAACCTGCACGGTCACCCTCTCTTTGACAAGCGCACACAAACAAACATGTGTGCGACTGTTTTGATGGACCCGGCTGTCAGACGTCAGGGGGCCTGCACACGTCCACACTCCGGGACTCCCTCCAAAACTTTCTGACAGTGATGAGAAATGCTTCCCTGTTCGCTGGCTGACCCCGGAACAGCCCCACCGCTGCCAGCAGGCCCCGCAGCCCCCGCCTCTCAATCATGTGCTGCACGTCGGACAGAGCCGCTCCCCCATCGTGCCGCCATTATCTGATGAGGAGTGGCAGTAATCAGCCCGATAACTGGTCATTCCTGTCCAATTAGGCCGAGCGTTACCTGGCTTAGCTGACCCGGGCCGCTCACTCGCCTCAAAAGTAAAGCCATTGAGAAATGTGCGCCACGTGGATCATATGCTGGTGTCAAGTCTTGTGTTAATCCACTGCGGGGCAAAGAGAGGGCAAAATTGAATTCCTTGCACAACAAGGAGATTGCACCACCTGTCATATTCAACCCTTTAAAGGTAATTTGATTTTTTAGGGAAAGCACCTCCAGTTGTTTTGTTTCCTTCAGTATAAAGACTCACGTTCCCTTTGTGCACCTACGTCTTCACTGTCATTCATAATTTCAGGCTGTCTTTATTTCCTCACGTTCGCCTGTCAGTGATTTTAGAAGGTTTTTGTCTAATAAGTCTCATTTCACTTCATTAACTTCTGGCTTGGGGGTCTATTCAAGCTGAGATGATATATTACCCGGCGACACACACATGGCCGTGTGTGTGCCTTGGAGTTTGCACATGCACATTTTCTCTCCTCACACATTTACACACACACACACACACACACACACACACACACACAGACAAACTCTGCTGGGTAGCCTGAGGTGCAGTTGTGCGAGTGCAGGCAGACACACACAGGAAGAGAATGAGGGCCTGGGTAATGTGCAGTAATAGTGGTAATTGATGCTGGTACTCCAGGAGTTCCTCTTTACAAGCTGTGGGCCGCGCCTGCAGCTACAACACTGTACGGCTTCATGCTCCTGGCTATAGCCCATATATCGCTTTTTCATATTTAATCCAAGTTCCACATTTTTACCCGATCTGACTCAAAATAAACCCCAAAGTTTTTGTGTCCGGCAGCATAGTCTGTTAAAAAGTTTCAGGAAAGTTGCTTGGAATGACTGGAGCAGTTTATTGCGTTAGCCAAACTTCCTGCAGCGTCTCTTGTATTGTTTGTGTTTTCAGGCGCTGGTTTGTTATTGTTTGCCTTTTATCACTTTTTATGACTCGCAGCGTTTTCTCCCAGGGATGTTTCTCACCGCAGCGATTCTGCAATCAGCGAGCGAGATCTCCATTAAAGCCACTTGTTTCCTCAATGAATGTGGCAGGGTGGAAGTGGAGCTGCGGTTAATGCACGGGGGTTGTTTTGCCTCCGAGAGAGAAGCTGTGTTTGGGATTTTTTTTTTTTGATCCGGTTGCAATGAGGGAGGTAGAAACAGACGAGATTTCAGAGATTTCAGTGGACGGTGAATAGATCCACATATCAGGGGCCAGTGCCAGAGAGTCACGAGTCATTAGGTCACTTAATGACAGCTTAGGGGTGTGTGTGTGTGTGTGTGTGTGTGTGTGTGTGTGTGTGTGTGTGTGTGTGTGTGTGTGTGTGTTGCATCAATACAAACGATGGGTATTAAGTGACTTGACAGCCAATTAATTGGTGTGATGGGAGATTACTGATAACCAGTGCAGACTAAGAGGGTAAATAACTATTTGGGTTTTAGATCAGTCTGGTGCAAGTTGTTGAACTTTTGTAAATTCAATTTTTTGACTCACTCATCTTAAAGTCAAAATTTTGCGATGTATTATACCAAGAATCTCGGCTGACTGAAATCACCGTCACCTTGTTAATCTCACATATTGAAATATTAGTTTACAGTCTGTTGCTGTTATAGGTTTGAAGTTTTTGGACGAGCTCCTACAATATGGTGTGAATTAGTTTAGAGCTGACTCCAAGTAAATTTTATTTAGAAATGTTGGACGTAGCCGTTTTCATCAAGAGCATCTCAACTTGTTCCTGCAGCCAAAAATAATGGATTAATCCCAAAAGGCTCTTTTCTCCTCCTCATGGATGTAACACCAGCGATTCTCTGACCCAGTCGAACGGGAGACTCCAGCCCGACCTCGTATGAAGACTGTTGGGTTGCGAGGGTGATTCCGGCCCCTCTGGCTCCTCCCGGCCCCTCTGGAAACTCCAGTCGACTGAGTGGCAGCTGAGCTCAGTCAGGACATTGTTTCCTGAAGGAAATATGGCCTCGCCAAAATTCTTCAGATGCTCAAGTTGCATTTATATCATCTGCTATTGAATATGAAATTTGAGTCTGTGATTGAAGACAGCTTTATAATGCCAGTTGTGAACATGATCCCGGCGCTCGGTCGAGGCTAAAACGACCACGACTACTTCCCACAGCTGAAACAACTCACAGCGAAGTTTTTTCTTAGAACATTTAGTGCTCCGATGTTTTCTCTCTACATTGAACTACCGTGTGTACAATACACATGTTACAGTTTTTTTAGTTATTTAAATTAAACTCCCTCTTGTAAATACACCACAAGCCTCTTAGACTTGAAAGCAGTTAACTTTGTTGTAAGATCTTCTTTTTCAGGTCGATACTTTTTAAAAATCAGTTCGCAAAACCACTTTAAGATAAAGCAATAAAGCCTCCAATCCAGTTTCAAAGAGGAGAAATTCAATAAAGGTCACACTTGAAGATTTGGAAAGGAAACTTTTTGCTTTTTAACGAGCCTCTAAAACGACACTGTAAAAGCAGTTTTTTTATTCATTGCGTTCTGTGCCTGTAAATGAACTCCCCTCACTCAGACTTTATGTTTGCTGAGAGTGAATTGGCTTTGGCCTTGTGCTTGCGTGCAGTTTTACTGCAATTTGTAAATATTAAAGTGTTCTTTTTAAAGGCTAAGTGGGTTTAAACGTGCCAAACGCTCCTTCAGTGTGCTCCTCAATGGCCTCATTCTCCTCTCCTCTTCGGTCGCTTTGAAGATCAGAGTGTAGAGTGTTAGTCTGTTATTAGTATGTCTAAAAAAAGTACCTAACCTTCATGGTGTGTGTGTGTGTGCGTGTGCGTGTGCGTGTGCGTGTGTGTGTGCGTGTGTGTGTGTGTGCGTGTGCGTGTGTGTGTGTGTGTGTGTGTGTGTGTGTGTGTGTGTGTGTGTGTGTGTGTGTGTGCGCGCGCCTGTGTGTAATTCTGTGTTTGTGTGACTTTGCTTCCAGAAATCTGAGAAACCCTTTCAAGTAGAAGGGGAAAATGTGATTTTACAAGGGTAAGGGAGAGAACCCCCCCCCACCTACGTTCTCATCTTCCCAAGGGGGGGGGGGAGACGATAGAGAAGAAGACTCTGCTGGCGGGAGTCTGGGTGAAAATGAAGTTTATATACAGAATATGCAACAACATGGGGCTATAGGACAACATGTTACACTCAAGTCTTAGTGGTGCACATAGTAATTACTAAAGAAATGTGACCAGTGGCAGTGTGAGGTCTCGCCCGTTCACCGTGTGATGGTTTGCTCCTGCACGAGATTAATTCACCAAAGATTTATGCGCCGACACTGAAACCGAAATGAAAGAATGCAGCCTCCACCTACACTCCCACTCGGCTCCCCGACGCTGGCTGCACATCTAAAGACTCAAGGTTTTCCCAGGGAAAGCCAGTGGTTCAGAACTAATTTCAGCCCAATGTCGGTGCTCCTGGTTAGTGTGAAATGTCGATCGGACGAAGGGGAACGAGAGCATGGTTTTGTAAGAATATCTGAAAGCGTTGTGGGGGATTCCGGGGGGGGGGGGGAGACGGTGTGGTGCGTTTTGGAGAAATGTGGGGAATGATTGTAAATGCAGAAATTCCACTCAGGGGCACCGTGAGGCTCCAAGCGAGCTAGACGCTGTAATTGTGGGACTCGATGATGTATCTGCTGCCGTTGGGTCATTGTGTGAGGCCCTTTGCATCAACGCTCGCAGAGGGGAAAATAACTGTCGATTCTAATTCTCACGATGAAGATACTTCATCTCGTTGTGAGCGAAGCACCAGCTCTTCCAATTCTCCCACACTCAAGTAAAGGTCTGCCTGAAAACCTTGATGAAATGGTGGATATATATATTCACTGTGGTCATATTAGAAGTTCATGCACTGTGTCATGTGTTTGCATTTTTGGAAAACCTGCGTTCGACCTCGGGGGGCAAACGTTTAACTTCGCTGGGTTAAAACAACCACCTCTTTTTAACCCTGACCTTATTCTGTGCACAGCCACACATGCTCAGTCTGGAGCGGGCCAACCCCTCTGACTTCACACAACTTGCAATTCGGTACCAACTGTGGCATCCAGCGTGCACACGCTCCAACCAACCTGTTCTAGTTTAACCCTTTGACTCCGCACCTGCCTCCTGTGCCGCCACACCCACCGAGACTTCACGCAACGACCCCGCTCGCACATACTCCGCACTCCAGGCATACTTGACCCTTGTGTACCCGTTATCACCAGGTCAGGCAGGGCACTGCTCACACAAACGCACACACACACACACACACAGGCATGGCGGTGCAAATGATAAACAGACACTCTCAGGTCAGGGCAAGGCAGTGGTGAACCTGAACTCTGATATTGGCTTTAGACTAAACTTAAGCTCTGTTTGTTATAAAGACTAACTTCAAGGTAGCAAGCTAAATGGCAATAACCTTCAAGGTTAAATGTTGTTGAAGTCGGGATGAAGTCTGTGCAAAAAGTTTCCTTGATTTTGTCTATTATCAGTTTTTATAAAGGAGCGGGGGAACTTAACCACTACAAACTTTGTGCAAAGAGCATTTTTGCTGTAAATGAAAACACTAGATTTCCACGGCTGCTTTTATATTTATATTTTTTATCCATATTAATATGTGAAAGGCAAAGTCTGGAGAAAGTCTGGAACCAATTGTCGGAACATTTTCCGGAATTCGTGTATGAAAGCGGCTTTAGAGACCAAATCTGTTTTCTTGTTAACATTTTTCCTCCCTAAGAATATATCACAATACAAAACTGAACCCATTCATCGTTTTTTCTTATTCCAGGGATACATGGCAACTAACCGATAATTAAAATGTTTGCAATTGTTGTGTATCTACTTCTGGAAAGTTCATGGAATGTGTGTTAATCCCAAAAGAAAAAAGTCAGCATTCCGGGGCACGTTCCTCTGTGTACCACCCGCTCATGTGACTGCTATTGTGTGGGAGTCGGCAGCTTGTTTTCATGGTGGCGTGTTGTTTGGAGTGGCGTGTTCTGTGGTTTGTCCAACAGAACCACATGTTATGTCTCAACAACCTTTCAGAGACCAGTCAAGAAAAACAGAAAAAAAGAAACGCCTTCATTCTCATGTGAAACAAACCAGATCCGATCGTGGCTGTTTTAGTTTTATTATATAGGAAACGCCAACTGTCTAATGTCGTACATCACTGATAAGGGTTGTGGTTAAACCCAAATACCGACAGTAATAAAACAGTCACACTCGTTTAAAATGTCATGTTTTGAATAAACATATATATACAGTACTTGTATGTAAGGTTTGAGCTGTTGATGTATTGTGTGTCAGAATCGAGGCAAAGCCAGGTGCTTGTTTGGTAAAAACCCATTAAGGACATTCTGCATTTTATCTTTCACACATTACAAACTCATTAAAGTGCCACTGTAGCTACTGTTTACTAATGTAGCTTTCAAGGATGTCCCTGAATCGGATGTTGAGATATAAACGCCAATAGACGTCTACATTTCATATTTATTTCTCTCTTTGTAAAACTACAATCTAATGCAATCTAGGTGTTTGAACGCTATAGCTAAATACATCATGTTGCATGTTTTAAACACAATACAGTATCAGGTTACTTCATGGTCTGAGGAAATACAATAAAACCCACAACAGACTGAGTTTTTTAAATCAAGTGCTATCTCACTGTAGACCCACCGGTTACCTCAGCCAGGTTGTAGCTATCGAGCTAAATGCTTCACTTGTGTGAGCTGTCAATGGGTTATTTTTAGTTTTACAGCTTGGGTCATGTTTTAATAGGTTTGGCCTTTGTTTCTTTTGGTTATGCGAACACATTTCTCAGCAAATCACCTGCTGAGATGTGGGAATGTATTAACTTTTTACTATCAGGCACATTTAGCTGTTTTTTAGCTATTCGGGTGTGACGTCGTTCCGAGTGCTGAGCGCCAAGGTGTAATGGAACGTGGCATTAATAGACCGCTATAAGGGGTTTGCCCCAGTGGACAACCATGGTACTGCAACATATAAAACATTGAATTTCCCCATAGTCCTCCGTTGTAAAAGAGATACCCGTAAAACTGTTGAGAGAACTTCCACAACCTGCAGACAAGGTCACCTATTAGGCTACTCTTTGTATCGTGAATTTATAATGTAAAGTCTGGCACAGCCGTGTAGGTGGGGAAGGGACAATGTAGTTAATGACATTTTCGGTGCACCGTTGGTTTGCTTTCAGCCGATAAAAATTGTTGCCAAAAGGATAATAACAATATACCGAAATGACATAAGTAAAATCTGCACCTTTTTTCAACAATATTGGTCAGATAATGTAATTATATCGTTAAATAATCAGGCGTGTAACCTACGATGAGATGTGTGGGTTCCCTCTCCGTGACGCACTCTCGAATATAATGATTTTCTGTCTCTCGAAGCGGAAAAAATGCCAATAAATAGGATCCCAGAGAAAAGAACACGCTATAGCCGAAGAACAGAGACGTCTATCACTCACTTATAGCACTCGGCCTATTTTCTACGCATTTAACGGAGTCTTTCACAGCGTATAGGATGCATTGGAATGCAAAAGGGAATGAAAGGAAGCGGCGGGGGACCCCAAAAGGATTCGCGCATAAACTAAAGTGGAGGTTAAACCCCTTTACTCCATCTCCATCATATGCACAAAGACACACATGCACAGACACACACTCTCAGACACACATGCAAAGAAAAAAGGTTTCAGTCACACAGATATACACACATATATTAACCACTCTTTCTTCCTCGGTTCCTTGCTCCTCCCCTGTTTCACACACACGCACATACAAAGCTCAGACACACACACACGCACACGCACTCGCAATCTCGTACACAAAACACACACAAACACAACCCCCCCCCAATTTGAAATGGTGCCTCTGCTACCAGAGCTGGAGGAGAAAATAGGGGGTGGAATTAAAAGTGCTGAGTGAAAGAGAGAGGAGGAATCGGGGGAAGAAATAACAACAACAATACAAACTGAGAGAGGAAGTGAGGGTGAAAAGAGGGAGATGGGAACAAGGTTAGGGGATGGGAAGAGCATGGAGGATGAGAAAAGGCGGCAAAGATGAGGTTGAAAATAGAAAATGTGGGTCCCCCCCCCCCCACCCCCATCCCTTGGCTGAGAAACATTCGATTCTCGTGTGCATCGGCGCGGTGAATGAGGGCTTTTCTTTCAAAATGCTGCGTTCTGTGAGGAAAACAAAAAAAGCACATCTAAAAGAAATCTATCGTCAAATCTCCGGCCTTGATTGTTAATTATCGGTTTCGCCGCATTCCGTCCAAACATTTTCGATTTAGTTTTATGTGAAGACACAAACTCGCTTACGTCCACATCCCTCCATTGTAACTGATGCATTACCGAGGAGGCTTGCCCATGGGCCAGGGCGCTTTGTGAGGCCTTGTGAAAGGCTCCCTGAAAGGAGCCGCCAGTCCATGCCCGGCGGATTTAGGGGAGTGAGTTTAGGGGGTCAGCACGGTCACCCTGGGGATAAATGCCTCCCATTGTCTGTTCTAAGGAGATGCTCTCAGTAGGGAGTCTATAAAGCCCCAGTGGCAACACTAACACCCAGAGCTCTGGGGCTCCCCAGGGGAACACCCCAGGACCCCCAACCAGGGATGGGGCTAACAGTTTGTGTGTGTGTGTGGTGGGGGGGAGAAACAGCTGAGGGGACCCCTTTACGGTGTGTTATTCTGCCACCCTCGTCATCAGCCTGGGAGTTTAGCTGATTTTGACAAGGTTGTCTGTTGTCGTTAATGTATCATCGCAGATCCCCCCCCCCCCCACCCCGTCCTGAAGACATCGAGACCCTGAGAGCAGGTAAACAAACAACAGAGGGATGTGAAGGAAAATCCCCTGAACGCTGCTAAAACAAATAACGACAAACTAAAGGCTTTGTTTGCTGCACATTGGCACAAGCTCCTTCCATCGGGGCGGGAGGGGAAGCAAGAGGAATGTGTAAGGGTGCATGTGCATGCTTGGTACTATCTATACACACTTTTTTTACATATAGCCTCCATGTCTGTGTGTAGATGTATATGTGGAATGTCTGTGCAGGAAGCGGAGGGGCTGGCATATCTTTTTGTGGAATGTTTTTGCGCGCCCCCCAGTCTCGGAGCCATGAGATGGGCAAACATTAAATCAAAGTGGAAGAACGCCACAAAGGGGGTGGAAGGAGGATGACAAGGGACTGGATGGGGGTCAGGGGAGGGAGGGGAGGATGGGAGGGGAGGGGAGGGGGGGGGCTTGTCCCTGCACCCCAGGCCCCCAGAAAACACCAAGGCCCAGTTCCATGAAAAGAGCCCTTATGAGGGACCTGGCTGTTCCGCCTGTGGAGGATTAAGATCCCAGAGCCACAGGCGGCCAGCTCAGTATATGTCTATGTGCTATTTTATCATTTACTCCAACAGCAAATTGCATCACTTCATCATGTTCCTCATTTATTTCCACACCTCGTATTGGATGATACACTGGTAATGCGTTCAATATTCTTATATGAACAATAAATGGTTGCATGCAGGGATCCCACACAGAGACATGACCCGGCTCGTAACTTCTAACATGGTTTATAGGGTCCCACTTGTTTTTTTTAAACATATTCATTCAGGCTTTAATGTCTTTATTATTGGACAGGACAGTATTTAGCATGAAAAGGGGAAAGAGCAGGGAAGAGATGCAGCAAAGAGCCAGAGCAGAGCTAATATGTCAGGGGGCCAGAGACAGGACTTAGAATGAATGATGTTATGTCTTTCTGCTTCCTGTTTTAGTTATTATTTTCTTTTTTCTCACATGATATTCACAGGAAACGACGTATGCATCCAAAAGATGTGGGGGGAAAAAAAGCCAGAGTTTATTTCATTGCTTCTCTTCTATTAACTGTCACAAATACAGTTAATTCATAGATATGGATCAATATTTATCATTTATTGGAATATACACCAGGAGTTTATGTGGGAAAATCGGTTTAAAATTAAAAAAAACTGCCATTAATCATGTAAAATGTTAAACTTAAAGGATGCAGGAGGCAGCAAATACTCTCACATCAAAAACAATTTCCCTGTAATTGACATGTCTGTTCTGCTAACTAAATGATTACAGATCTGACACGCAGAGAGAGGTGGTGCACACAGTGTCTTATTATACTGTAAAATGTGCATCACCTCCCTGAAAGGCTTTTCGTGGTTTCCACCCGCAGGGCATTGTTCTTCAGTCTTGTGCACAGTGAGACAATTACAAATGTCTAAATGTCATCTTCATTTACCATGCCCCTGTGTAACGCACACTACAGTATGCATATATTTAAGTCATTGTCAACCTCTTACGGCTGCTTCAAAGGCCTCGGTTGCACAACACACTGGAGCCACTGTCTCCTCCGCTCATGCACATACAGTACGCGCACGCAGGCCCGATCCCCGAACGTCTCCGAATAAAGGGGATGTCATGCTCCAAATAGGATCTCCAGTTCCTCCAGAGGTAATGATGTATAGCTTATAATAGCAGCATGCTGGCGGAGTTGCTGGTGTTTTGGGAGATTGATGCCAAAGGTAATTGGACAGTTATGAGTAAGGAAGAGAGAAACGGCATCAGCGTGAGAGACGGAGAGAGGAAACAGAATTATACATGGGATCGTGGAGAAGAGAAAAAGAAGTTACCTCCACCTGGAATTTTCCCCACATTTTCTGCTTTGAACGTGGTGTTTGGACGGCGAGTGCGTGAAGCATCAGAATCACTATACGTGTACCAGCCCAGGGGCTTTTTGCCTCTTGTATCTGGGTTCCTGTGTACGTCTTTTTCTGCCTGCATCTCTGTTGAGGACTGGGAGCGGAGGCAGAAGCATCTTTGTAGCTTTGTAGCTCTCTGTGTCACCCGAGGAGGAACAACCCTCCCCCCCCCCATCTCAGGACTGGGAGGTGCGACGCAAGGTGCTCGTCTGCTCCCGAAACCTTTTTCCGTTCCTGTAACCGCTCGGCGGTAATCCCCCCCGGCAGGTTGTTTGTGTCAGGGAGGAGGGGTGAAACTGAATCTGCCTTTGTTCAACTCAGCCTTTACCACATCAGCCCTCTGACACCCTCTGTGTTAACATCTCTGTGTGTGTGTGTTTGCGAGTCTCTTGAGCACAGCCATGTTTGACAAAGAGTGTGTGCGTGTGTGTGTGTATTAAGTTATATTTATCAGCGCAGGGAGTCTGGTAATAAAGAAGGACTGTCTGGGTGCTGTCAAGTCAATAATAATTTTGAATTATTCCGTTTTCTGGGAAATACACTTAGCTTTTCTTCCCAAGAGTTGAACAAGAAGATTGATAGCACTGTCTGTTCATTTAATATGTGTATATAGCAAGGAAAGCTAAGGTTAGCTAAGCTTTTCTTAGCTGCTCTTCTTTGGCTAGCTAAGACGTCAGATGGTCGAAATTATGGGCATGATGGCAATGTTCGTATCCGGGTGCATTTTGGCTTCATTTCTGGATAACGGGAGGAAGTGGAGACGCTTCCTCCATCTTTATATATGTCCAAACCTGTACCATACTCACTTTGTAGGCTGCTGTCTGTATATTCTGTGGACAAGGCCCCACCAACAGCGCGGCCACCTCCCTGCCTCCCCTGGCTGTGGACACATTTTCCTCTTGGACTCCCCATTAGGTCACTGATATGAGGTCACCTCTGTTTGCTGTCCTCCTCCAGCGAGCCAAGTCATTACATTCAGCCCCAAACCAAGATGTGTGTGTGTGTGTGTGTCTCAGTACATGTGCGAGCGTGCATGTGCATGTGCATGTACAGTATGTGTGCCAATTAGTGTCCCCACTCCAGACTGATTACCTGGTTTTTTTCGGCTGTGGAGAGACAAAAAAAAAAAAAGAGTCTGGGCTACGCTCAGAAAAAATTACCTGAGGGAGTGTGTGTGTGTGTGTGTGTGTGTGTGTGTGTGTGTGTGTGTGTGTGTGTGTGTGTGTGTGTGTGTGTGTGTGTGTGTGAAGTGTGAGTGTGTGCACGTTTATACACGCATGTCTGCCTGCGTGTGTTTATCCTGCAAGGACTGTGATGTCAGCGCTGTCTGGGCAACAGGCTGATTAATGTCTGAATGTTTTCCAGCAATTTACCCCAGAGCCTGTTCATTGGGCACGCGCACACGCACACACGCACACACACACACACACACACGCACACACACACACACACACACTAAAAGGGAAAGAGAAAAGAATGGATTAGAAAAAGGGGGAAGTAAGTAAAAAAAAAAGGTGATGAGCTCAAGATAATAAGAGGAGAAGAGAGCAAGTGAGGGACAACAGAAAAAAGAAAGGTAGTCTGTGAAAGCCTTTATTAAGACGGGCATTGCAATCATTCTGACTTCCTGTGACTCGATGACTAATCCAACGTCCAATGAATCTCTGGGAGTCGGCCTGTCCGGAGCCGTTAGCCGGAGGACGGGGCGACGGCAGCAGCGCGGCGGCCTGTGACGGCACCATGTGCACTAACGGGAGCCTTGTGATCAGTGTCTTTGGCACTAAAAACTCTCTTGAACTCTCTGCCTCTTGTTCTCTCTTTCACACCCTCCCCACACCAACGATTATTTCCCCCCTCCCTCATCCTTCTCCCCGCTCTCCCCCCCCCCTCGCTGCCTGTCTTCCTGTCTCCTATACCTCCATCCGTCCCCGCCGCTCGGAGATTAATTCCTGGCTGGCTCTGGAGGGAGGTTCATTATCGAGATGGTTGGACGGATTGTGGGGATTCACGACAGCCGAGCGGATGAGACGGTCGTACTGAAGGTCTCGTTAGGGGGAGCGGGACTCGGGGAGTTTTCCCTCAGTAAAAGACGTCGTTATGACTAAATGAACATGCTGTCAAGGTGGCGTGGAGAGTGGGAGGGAGCAGGATGGAGGTGGTGGGCGTAGAGATGGGGGAACATTTGTTCTGTGATCAGCCAGGAGCCAACTCCTCCAGTGTAGTCTGGAGTTAATTAGCGAAGCTATTATCAGGCCTTGTTCATCCGCACAGACGAGCAGACAGCAGCTTTAATGTAACCGCACTCTGACGTAGTCTGGGGAGCTAATATATTAGATTTGTTAGCTTGCGCTGTAAAACGCTTGCACCCACCCGACATCAAATGAGCATCTCATAGATTAAAGCATTTAGGGAGAGCGGTGCCAGAGAGTGTCGTCTTTGTTGAACGTCTATATGAGCTTTAATCTCGTTGAGACATTTGATCTCTTTGCATATACACGTACGGATGAATGGATCTGAAACAGGGGTGGAATAAATAAAGCCGTCATTAAAGGAGGGTATCTCTCTTTCTCTTCCTCTGTCTTTCCGTCCGTTAGCGTTTGTTTGGCTTCTTTATTAGCAACTGTCCCAATTGTGTCTCCCCGGACTCAGACATCACAGCCGCACCAAATCTCCTGGAAGCACGAGGCGAGGGGGGAAGAATTCGGCTTAGCTGCGAGACGACGTGGATATCGGGCCTCTGCAGGATCCCCTCCTCCCATCTCCGTTTCTCT
This sequence comes from Hippoglossus hippoglossus, assembly GCF_009819705.1. Classification (NCBI taxonomy): domain Eukaryota; kingdom Metazoa; phylum Chordata; class Actinopteri; order Pleuronectiformes; family Pleuronectidae; genus Hippoglossus; species Hippoglossus hippoglossus. The sequence goes on along the minus strand of NC_047169.1, from coordinate 4,217,260 downwards.
CTCTCTCTCTCTCTCTCTCTCTCTCTCGCTAACTTTTCATTCTGTGCCGTGGAAGATTTACTGTAATCTGGCAGATCAAAGTCGAGCAATCGCAATCCTATTCCGCTAATCCAGTTTGATGGTGACTTTTGCACATGTAATAACGCTGGCAGAAAGAGGGAGATCGCTCCTAAGCCAAGTATTTTTTTTCTTCTCCCCCTCTGTTGTCACAGTAATAATCATATTTAGGAAAACAGAGTCCGACCCAGAGCTATTTCAGTATCTGATTATATATTACATTAATAATCGTGTCAGAATCTTTCACTGTAACATATTTAAAACAGTCAATAGAGTGGTGCTGAAATCTGCTCGGCATTTTCATCCCATCAAACCCTTAAACTACATCTTCCATCGAGTGATTTCAGACCGCTAATGTTTTTCCCCTCTAAGATATTTATCTACGAATATCGAAATTTCTTGCCAGTTAGCAGAATAGTTTGCCACATATTAGCATCGGGACATCTGGTTCCCCTTAGATGGGAGGAGATGATTCCAGACTGGGGTCCATTGACCCCTAAAGGCTTCTTTTAGAAGATTTAATATAGCCCCTTTCATATTGTATCTGACAGCGCAGTCATATTTTTCACAGCCCTCAAAGATGCTCCTCATTTCATTTGGCCTCGTAGGAAACACTGACGTCCCTCTGAGTTATTTAGTTCCTCTCCGCCCTTTTGCTTACTCCTCTAACCAATGAAATCCCTCCGAGGGGACAGACGGCCAGAAGAATGAGGAAAGAGTTACCGCGTTAATCCAAAAACCAAATATCTGCCACACAAAGGTCAAAGACAGATCCTGCACTGGTCCATTTGGGCAAACCTGTACCTGCTTAACACCTGCGAAGCTTCCATCCGGACCCGTTAACTTATGTCCTGACCCGTCCCCCGTGATTAAACACACTTGCTTCATACACAGTCACACACATCAACTGGGTTAAAGCCTCCTTGTCCTCGTCGTGTTGGTGGTTAAGTTATGTTCTTGGTTCCTAGCATTCAAAAGCTAATACTTGATACTTAATATAGATGTGCGATATATATTAAATTTAGATAATAAATCCTTGCGGCTGACTAGACTTCATATCAGCTGATTTGGATGTTAGAAATACTGCGAATATCATTTAAATCTCTCATTTCTTTAGGAAGACATTTTTTTTTTCTTCTCAGCCGCAGCGCTCGTTCGTTTAGCTCATTTTTACCCTCGTATAAATAATGCTAACCACTTACACAACTTTTTGTGTTACACAACGGGTCACAGGGCGGGATTCTGCTACAAGGACTCAGCGTTTCCTTTCCGTCCTGCTCAGCTATCCTCGATTAGTTTAGTAGGTTTTACTTTAAAGTGCTTTAACATGCTATCATCCTTCTCTCCTGGATCGACATCCCTTCTTTCTACATGCAGCGTCTTGCCCGCAGCAGGTTTGTTGTTGTATCCACACACACTATCTGCACTAGTCCACACTTTTACCGTTATTTCCTCTGACCTCGAGCTTCTCTGACCTTGAGCTTCTCTCCGTCCTTCTATCTGCGGCTGTGACAACCCTGCAGCTCTGCATTCATCCGTCCTGCTTCCAGCCGTCCCCTCTGACAGTGTGACAAAACAAAAACTACACGTCTTCCTCATCTGTTCCTCGTGCGCTCGAAAAACCACAATTGTTTACATTCATCGCTGCAACTGGGGCGTATCTCAACAACAAACACCACGTTGATATGTTTTACCGACCACTCTTTTCTTCCTTGCTCCGAGGGTTAAAACACGTACAGCATGCAGGCTATTTATTTGTCTCAAATTTGTTGCAGAAACCTTCAAGGGTATAATTTCTTCATTCTGCCTCCTCATCCCATGTGGAGGATTTTTGCTGAGCAATCACTGTGTTTTTGAACTGAAAAAGAAAAAACACACACACACACACACACATTCCTGATTTTCACACAGAAATGAGAAGCAGCCCCGATTGCACATGTTGGATTAATGTGGAAAACTGCGGTCGCTCTGCTTTCGGATTCGAGACGTTTCTTCGGTTTCTGTTTCGCATCTTCTCCCTCAGTCAGTCAGAACTTTGATGGATCCATTAGTGAAATGCATACTGCTGGAATAATACACTCTCTGTAATGTATTCAGCCTCTAATCCTTTGTCATGAGAAGTGAGTCGCTGACTGAGTCTGCCTCAGAGGGGGAGAAACCTGTGGAGTAGATAGCCCCTAGTGGTGGCTTCTGTCATAGCACTTTCATGAAGTTGCCTCTAACACTGGATCTTTTTTTTCTGCTGAAGTAATATACTTTTCTCAAAAGGGGGGGGCCTAAAAAATAAACATTATTCAGTGCAGGATATTAAAAAAGAAGAAATATGAGGGTTGCATGCAGACATGTGAATGTGTTTAGTTCGTGCTGATGTCACGTTGAATGAAACTGTAAAGGTTTTAAATAAAAGTCAGCTTTTCTCGGTTTATTAAAAAACGGTGTGTAATTTATTTTCTTTGCTTTGTACAAATGTCATTGAGATCATAACATTTCGTGAGTACTTGGAATTATTTTTTAATAAACAGCAGAAAGATGTTTTTTGCAAAGTAAGATATGGACAGAACTTATATCAAGATAAAATGTTCAGTGAAATGAGTCGATATCGATAATTATCCCAACAAATGTCACATTTGTATTTTCTTGGTGAAGGTTGAGGTTCTAGACTTTTTCATAAAATGACTAAAACAGTAAATGATGTATATATATAAATATATAGCACATTGTTGTTATTTTGCTATAAATGCAAATTATATAGTGATAATTATTGATATTGTTTAATTGTCCAGCCCAAATGGACCAATAAGAGTTTGAAGTTGTCTTTTCAGTCATTCAGGTTCATAATCAGGTTCATTGTCGGTCGCTCTGTCAAACCGTGTGTTTACGGAAACGTCAGCTCTATTCTTTCACATCTTTGTTTTGCTTTGACGTCACGTCACAGTTTACTCAGCATTTCACCCTCAGTTTATTTTCTCCGCTGCGATGCTCAGATTGTGTTCTCTCTCAATGGCTGCCAAGTGGAGAAAGAAATGGAAGCAGACTTGACGGCTCATGAGCAGTTGCCAGCGCTTATCAAAGCGGGGAAGATGGAGAGCTGGATGGATGAATGGGTGGACGGACGGACATTTAAGATGGATGACTTGATGGTTTGATGGGTTTGACGTGCACGTGTGCGGGGAAGATGATCGTCGGGCATGTTTTGGTAAAATTAGGGCGTGCTCCTCCGTGTATGTGGCTGCATGGGCGGAGGCACGACGTGTGGGTGCTCATGCAGCTTTGTGTGCGTGTGTGTGTGTGTTGCAGACCTCCTGTCAGTGAACAAGAATGATGAATGGCCTTTTACAACATGAAGGAGCCACAGACTAAACCCACAGCCTTAACTGGAGCATACTTCCGCTCTTCTTCTTCCTCCTCCTCCTCCTCCTTTTGTCGTCCCTCCTCCTCCTCACCACCACATGCCTGTTTTCACACCTGCTTGCAGCTCTGAAAAACAGGGAATTGTGTTTTTTTTGCCGGCTGTCCATCTGCAGCGTGGTAAAAACTGGGCGTCACCATGGAGAATCAACCGTTAATGGGAGCGGAAGAAAAAGGAAGCTTGAAAGAGCAAAGTGTTTCCAATGCTCATGCTTGACACGACAAATAAAAAAAATGTGAGCTTCTCAATGATTGATCATCTTTTGTCGTCCCGAAGCACAGACGGGCAAAGTGTCACTACTGCAGGTTCTGGGTGGAGTTTGAAGGAGGATGACGGTGTTCTGGGCTTTTCTCTCCTGACTTCCTGGAAGTTCTGTGGGTTCGGTGTTTTGGACGATGACCCGGTGCTGCAGGACCATTTGGTTCCGGTAACTCTCACTGGTCAGGGCGAGGTGAAGCAGGTGCCACATATGCCAGACGAGGGGACGGTGACGACGGCGGGGGGGCCTGAGTCGCTGTTTGGGCAGACGCACTGGCACGGTACCAGAGGTGGAAGCGAGTGTTTCTGGATGTCTTTGTGCTGATCGGACACATGATTGATGACCATTTGGTTGAATGTGGACAGGCATGGCACAGTGTGACACACACACACACACACACACACACACACACACTCACATACAAACACACACTGGAAAGTTCATGCCGGAGGGACACCTGTCTTTTCTGTTTCACCGGGGGTGAAGCAGTGAGGCAGCAGTTTATACTCACCAAGATGTTTCACAACAGAGTCACCATGGATCTCTGCTGACTGTACTTCAGGGATGTCTTTCCCTTTCACGCCACTTATTCCAGGTCATATCCAGATGCGTATTATGAGGAACTAACTTTCTGTAGATGCCGTGTTCATGTTCGATGTCACGTGCGCACCGGAAACTAGGAAGCTCTCTTTTCTTGAAGGGATGAGCCAGAAGTATTGAAAAACGCAGAATGTGCCTCCCAGAAACTGAGTCCAACACCCAAACAGCAGAAGTTTATACAAATACTTTCCCTATGGAGTTTGTCAGAGTGTGTACGTGTTTGTTTGTAGTTTCCTCACACGAGTATCCACATCTCCGCCCTGCTCTTCTTCTTCTTGTGTCTGGGCGCTTGCACATTTCCTCTCTCCAGCTCAGACTGCTGAGGCCTCGGCTTTGTGAGCAGAGCTGATAAGGACGCGCAGAATGTGAAGGACTTCGGCTCCTTGCACCGACACAAACAGCTTCTCTCCAATCGAATCGGCTTTAAAATAACCGCTCTCATCGGTTGGAGTGGAAGTCAGTGTGTATGCAAATGGTGTCCGACAGTGCAAATGAAAGTCGACACATCCTGCCTCCTCTACGCCTGCAAACGGAGATGGTTTTAAAATTTCAGAGAACATTCAGAGAAGATGCTGAAACGAAGACTCGCCGGGAAAATAAGATGAGAGAAAAAAGCTTAGTGCTCTTTGTGTCGCTCATTTAATTTTGCATTTTTACGATATGATACCAGACTTTTTAGGGGGTTTCGTTAAGTTGCCCATGGAAGTTAAGCACACTTTAGAGTTTGTTTGAACCCGACTGCCATTTAGGTTTCATCTGTATTCCACTGCAACCTTGTGCTAATGGCTACGCACATGATGTCACTCTGAGATTTCACACACGATGCAACCTGAGCCGGCTCGAAGGCCAAAAACACCGCGCACGCAGTCATCGTCGGAAACATCTCGACTCCGCGCTCGCACAAAATGGCCTCGCGGGTTGGAGCTGCGCTGGCACACTGCACATGCCATTCCTCTTCTCTGATGGAGGGAGCTCTATTTGAGGGGAGGGTGCGCTCCTCGTGCCCGCTTGTTATCCACCCCCACCCGCCACTGACAGGCGCAATCCCACCTATGCAGTGCAGAAAGAGCAGGAAGACATGAAGGAACGTTTGAGGCAACCGGCAGTGACAGGGAGGAAACTTGATGGGAATTTAATTTGGAGACGCGTGTGTCATGTGGTTATTCCAGGGCAGTGACAGAAACCAGCGGTGGTTGCCTGCCAGCTGCGCTTCTCCTGCCACCAGTGCAGCGTTCTCTCCCGTGATAATGGCCTCTCATTACAGAGCTGCAGTCCTGGAGAGACTTCCGCCATACCACTAGCAGTGTGCAGATGACTCGAATAGCAGCTTTAACTGCACAACAGCTGTTAGCGAAGACAACGGGGTCAGCAAAGCTTGTAATTGATGATTCATGTTGTTCTACACCAGAAGCCGAGGCTAATGCCGGTTGTTTTCTCCCGGAAGGGGGTCAGGAAGGCCACGCTGTAAATGGTCTGTATTTATATAGATCTCTTCTAGTCCTGATGAACACTCAAAGCGCTTTAAAGTACAGTTTTTACATTCACCCATTCACACACACATTCATACAGTGCATCTATGTGCAGCACATTTCTCTATGAGAAGACAATTTGGGGTTCAATTGTGCACACTAGGGACTTGAACCACTGACCTTCTGGTTAGAGGACGACCGCTTTAACCTGATCCACAAGGTTGTTGTGAATGAAAGACCAGATTAGCAATTGTGAGCGTCATAATTTATAAGTTGTTAGGCTAAAACAGCAGCGTTTCCCTCACATGTCTATCCCTCAGTGAGAAAGTGGGTTGAGAGGGACATTCCCATTCTTTTGCACATATTTGGATGCATATGCACATATATTTGTAACTGGACAATTGCGCGTGAGCTACCCAAACATGAACAGACACTCCAGCGAGTTAAATCAATATTAACACAGGCACAAAAGCCGGCACACCCATGCTTTCAGTTTTACTGGACGCCTGAGTGTCTAGAGCGGAGCCGCCAGGAACAGCTGTGTGTCCCGTCCAGCCAGACTCCGCTCCAAGTACCAGCGGAGAGAGAGACACTGCCCCCTGCTTAGCCCCCATAATCTGGCATCATGCCGTCCCTGTAACCCAACCTCTCATGTACAGCGATGGACACCCAGCCAATTCCCATCCAGTCCCATCCTCTGCTCCTCCCCAGCTGGCAAGAGAGTCCACCTTGCTGATAATTAACACATCTCATCCCTGCCAAGCAGCTCAATGCTTCCCATGGATGAGTGTATCTGCAGCGTGACTGAACCGTGCACGGCTGACGACGACTAAAGGCACCTGTTGTCACACTCGTTACGTCCGTATTGGCAGTGACAGAGACACACAAGAAAATTCACTCGAGTACAGGAGGAGGCAAAAATCTGTTCAGGGTTCAGAGAATAATCTAATGTGCATAGAAATGGAAGAAGAGAGATAAAAACAGATAATTTCAATGCTCAAAAAAACATATTTATCAAGTGGATGAGAGAACTCGAATGTCAAAGGTTATCTCCTGGGCTGCAGTTATCGGTTTCAGAAATATGAGCCCGAGTGGATCGGGCAGCATCAACCTGAGCAAATGTAAACACCACACGCTCGTAAACATGCTCGTAAACACACACATGCACATACTGAACTCCTGCTCCACTGAAGTGCAAATGCAAATCCAACCTACCTTTTTAAAATCTAATTTAGCTCGGCCTGTTTGCAAACATACACACACACACATACAGTATAAACACACAGACACCGGTATAAGTAGCAGAGGTAAGAGCTGCACCCTCCGTATTTCAAAACAGGTTCTTGTTGTCTTTCTGACAGGCCTCCCTCCCCACCACCAAGCTGTCCCACCGAGATAAGCCGCCTGGCATTTTCATCATTCCGGCCGCGCTGATTGGACCATTATCATAAGAAAAGAGGCTGAGGATCCAGGAGGCCTTCCCCATGGACGCCGATTCATGTTCAAAGTTGGGATTAGCAATCTCGCCCCTGAAATCCCCTCAAACAAGCCGGGGCTGAGTAGGCAAATGAAGCATTCAACAGATAACGGAGAAGACTCTCGTGGATGGATGGATGGATGGATGGAGCCTTAATGACAACTCTCAGTAAGCTTGAGTCAAACTTGTCATTCTAAGTTCCCCCAGAAAGTTAAACACGTGTGAGAATCAGGCTAAATTGCTCAAGGTAAAAATATTCACTGAAGAAATAATCGAGGCCAAAAGATGGAAAAGAAACATTTCCACCCGACTTCACATTTTTTTCCCAGAAGTCCCGAATTCAAGCCTCTGTGGTTTCAGCAAACATCTCAGAACCTTTTTGTAAAACCTCCAGAGACCCACAGTGGTTACTGGCCTCATTTAGACCACTTGCTCCAGCATGAATTACAGCATAATGTGGTGTTAGCACTGTGGCTGCTGGCAGGGAGGCACTTTGTAGATCACCTGCATTTTAATCCTCATTACTATTAGATCTTGTTGTTTTTTTTTATTGTTTTAAATGGGGGAAGATATATATAAGGCCACTGCAGCAGAGTCATGGAACCATTCAAAGTTATAATTCTAATGGGTGTGATGGTTTTCACGATATCAAACCCATTGTTTCATACAAGTTATTGTAGAGTGTGTATTTGTACAGCATTGTGTGAAGCAGTTTTTGTTGTTACTGGCAGACTCTACCGTTTACAGTAAGATTCAAATTTCCTACATATGGACGGGACGCAGGCATGTGGTGTGTGTGTGTGTGTGTTGTGTGTGTGTGTGTACATTTAATCTGAAGCAGTACAGTATTGTGTTGGGGTGAATCCTCTCTCTACCATGCTGTAAACCTGTAAACCATCACTTCCTGCCACCTGAACATATAGTTCCCTTGTTTCTACCACAGGCTGTATATAAAGTCGCGTTTCCGTTTCTTTCCGCTGTACAAAGATGAAGATGAAAATCACTAATACAGACGCGCTGAGAGACGACTATCGCATCTCTTTGAATAAAGGAGGAGCGGCGACAACTTTTCCGCTTTCAAGTTGTGTCTTTGTTTAGTCTTTGCTTTGTGTGGTCTGCCGTGTGATCACTGTCTCCAAATCTCTGCTTGAAAAACACAGAGGACTCTGCAAAGGCTTATGGGAGAATATTGTGACTTATCTTCAGAGAGGAAGAATGGCTCGAGAGAACAACATGTCTCCTTTGATCTGCGCTGACGATATCTTCTCATACGAGCTGTGTGGTCTATATCTGTATGTTTCCGTTATTGTAGCTATAAGTAGTTGGGTCTGAAATGCAAATAAGTTAAATCCTGTGAAATGCCAGCTTCCTTCTTCTCTAAGGAAAACGGAGCAGTGGGTTTGGAGATAACTGGCGCTCTTACAATCTGTACTCGCCTCCTCTTCCATGCTGACATGAAAAGACCCTGTGATATTAGACGAGCACAACGCGTGGCCCTCTCCAGGTAGTTAAATGATATATCATTTAAATTCCAGCCCACAACTCCCACACACACAAGAGGTTAGATATCAGAGAACATTGTAATTACTCTCTCGGCGGGGGAAACTCGCGGCTCTGAGGTTCAAAGGGAAACGGACCAGGTTGATAAAGGGACAAACACTGAGAACTTCATGTAGCTGGGTTGCTCCCTCTGGGCGATGCAGAGTCATTCCAAGAACCACTTCACTGCAGCGTTGTAAGTTTTGTATTAATTGCTCAACCTCAAAGCTCGTGGATGTCTGCTGCTGCTGCTGCTGCTGCTGGACTGAGAGGAAGAGAGACGGCATCTCACCTGATCCACCGCTGCGTCGGCTCTCAGTTCAGGTAAAGGTTTCAGTAGAAGCTTCTGTTGTTTGTTGCCTCCTCCAAGGACGATATGTTTTTCACCCCTGGTCCGTTTCTTTGTTCGTTTGGTTTCTCTGTTTGTCAGATTTCCATGAATGGAAGGATGCGGTTTGGTTCAGGGAAGAGCACATTTTTTCCATTTCCTCAACATTGCCAGATAGGGCGTTGGCCTTGGCGCAGGTACACGCTCAACGAAACACCCTTTGCATTCAGTTACTGTAAGTACTTTTCAAACCTTCCCCCTAAATTATCTTTATTGTAATTTGGTTTTAATATTGTTTTCCTGAAACATAATAGATAGCCAGTTATTTAGAAAAGGTAAAAAAGAGGAGCAGCAGAGAATAAGACTGAAGAAGAATGGCCAACAAAGCTTTGTGTCATGAGGAAGGAAATGCATTCGTAACGTTTGTTCGACCTTGAGAGTCCCATGCTGTGTGTTTGGATGAGAGATGTTAAAACGTGAACAAAACTTTCTGCAAAACACGCCACAGGATTCGCTTTTCAAATTTTTTTTATCACACAGGGTCAAGCGTGAGTCGGAGCATCTCACCGTGGAAAGTCGTTTTTCATTCTGCATGAACCGGCACAGAGAAATCACGTGTCTACTTTATTGATTCCTGACTTATTAGCACGTAATCGAGAGTGTAATCACTCTTTTAACATCTTTGTGCCGCCGCAGCGCGCCCCACCTTGGCTGAGAGAATCCCGGTTTTATTCAGAATAAGATGCTAATTAATTACATTAACGAATGCAGCGGTTTGCAGCGAGGCGCTAATTAAAGCCAGAGAGGCAATATGTGATTAACGTTCAGTGGATGAAAATGTCTGTGATTATTCCCACCGATGTTGAGTTCATTAAAAACCATGTAATCCGAAGGGGATGTCAGTGTGGGCTGATATTGCAAATGCAAATGAAATAAGGGGAATGTGCCTCGGTTTTAAGTGAATACATGATAAATGACTGTGAGTGTAGAGCTCGTACACGCAGTCATTTTCAGAATTAACATTTACACACTGTTCCATGACAATTCAGGGTAATTAAGTGACTTGTTTAATGCGGAGAAAATGTTGCCGTGCATGTGCTCGACATCTAAACTCAGTGTCGGTGTCTCCTTTTGTTTTGTGTGGTTGTGTCTTTCTCTCTCTTACAGTCGGCCCATGTACAAGCACTTCCCTTTAAATCAATCCAGATGAGCGCTGGTGCAGCCCCAGCGTACAGCAGCTGCTCTGTATCGGTGATTTATCATTTGATTAACCAGAACAAGGCTCCCCAACATATGGTACCGGTGCCTGTAAGTACGTGGGCACACTTAAAAACACATTAAACCCACCCAAAAAATGGTAAATAAGAAACACTTGACTTTATTGTTTCATATTGTTCCCCCACAATCAGCATCGAAGTCAAATCCTCTCGCTCTCCTCTTTTCATGGGATGCAGCTCCCGCGAGTGAGGGGGGGGTGGGGGGGTGGAAAAGAGGGGGATTCCACCTGATCCATATTAATGTGCAACGGTTTACGGGCTAAGCTTATCTTTGAATGCCCCCCCACCCACCGCCCCCTCCTTTTGCAATCACATTAAGCAGCTCTGCAAGCACCTACATGATGTTTGCATTAGAGTCGCACATAAGAAAGTATCAAGTGTGCAGGGATTACAGTTAAGTGAAGGCTGAAGTCGTACCTGGATCATATTAGACATGGCAACGTAGCCTGGATCACTTAGTGAGTCATTAATGCATTCGCCTTTTTAAAAAAAGAACAAGAACAGGTGGAATATTATTCAGGTTTTCAAAAAGCCAGTAGTTAAAATAACACATATTACATAAAGGTGGATTATGACTGTAGTGGGTTTAGAAATTTATTAGAATTTCCGCATCAGCTTGGAATTAAAATGGAAACAAAAGATTTACCGAGCGTAGAGGAAAAATTAATAACAAGGGATTAAACTGTATTTTTTTTTATTTTAGATAAAATTATGTTACATGGATGCTTTCATATCTCTTTGAGGATCTTATCTCTAGAAGGTATTTCTCTGATTGATTTCTTCACACGTGATCAGACTTTTCAACTAAATCTCCTGAGTTTTATTACGGAAGTCATGTTTTCGTCTGCGTTTGTTTGTTTGTAACCAGAATTACGTAAAAACGACTCAACCGATTGAAATTAAATTTTGTAGAGGGCTGGGACATGAATAGGAAGCCATTAAGTGTTGGTGTGGATCTGGATCAGGGGGGCAGATCCAGGAGTTTTTCCCCACTTCCTTAAAAATTGCGTTTTTCTACTTTTTCCTTTCTCAAGCAATCATTTGTGGGTCTTGATGAAAAAAATCTGACATATTTAGGAAACTGATACTTGTGACTGTGCAATTTGGCGCAGTTCAAAATAAAATCCAGATCTAGTACATTAAAATGTGGTTTCATAAGGGGACTGTCGGAGGTATGAGCTGTACATAGTGATATTCTAGTTCATTTTAAAGTTTGGCTCCCTTTTGATTGTTAGAAACTAGATTCAAATAGATTTGATAAGCATCCAAAATTATTTCATACAAGGGAATAAACCAATACCTCATTACAATTGAATAAAATCCTTTCAAACCCCCCAACACTATATACCAATTATGGTGGTATTGAAAATGATCAAAAAAACTAGCAGATGCTGTGATGTTGGAGGGTAACTTCTGTCTTCCCTCGTGCTCGCGTCCACCCTCAGGGCTTTGAGATCCTACATCCATCTATTGATCCTCCTCCGTCTTGGCTTGTGCTTAATCAAAGCATTGCAGCACAAGAGCTTCCAATCACTTTTATGATCTCCCAGCTCCAACCGCCATTGTGCATTCACTCCTGCCCCACTTGGTAAAATCGGAGTCCTCCTCCTTTCTTTGTGAATGGCTCCGTCACCACCTGGTCTCCATTCACTTATTGATTGCCGCGGGCTATGCTTATCATATGGGTCTAGCTTGGTATTTAGCATTTATAATGCCCCCGCGTTTCAAAAGAGACCCGCGTAAAAAAAACAGAGTCAGCCTCCTCTACGCCCCCGAAATATCTGCATGATCCTCCATCAGCATTCACAGGAGATCAAGTTAACCCACCAGAGAAAAGGCCAAGCTGCACATGAGGTTTCTCTTCTGGGACTTCTTTCTTTATCATTATGATTATGTGTCAACACTATGCCCTTTGCCCTTTCTCCTTTTGAGATCAGCCCATTTAAGTGTATTCTAGTTATTCCTGCCTTCTCTCGTGACAGTTTGCATGTCCGAAGTTGCCAATCAAGCCTACGAAACTCTCCGCGGCCCTCATTTTGCTTTCCATCCACCAGAATCCATCACTCATGACATAAAAGGACAAAAGGGGGGGCTGTACCGCTGGAGGGTAGTTGGTCTGATGGGGAGGGTGGTGTGCGAGGTGTACGGGCAGGGTGTTACGGTGGAACTACCCCATTCTCTGGTTTCCAGAGCCAAGCAGAAGGGTTAATGACGGCTTGAATGGTTTGCTGCCCCTACCTCTGAATTTGCGTTATAGCTGGAGATAGGGCTTCCATTGTCGCCTCATGTCAAAGTGCACGGGGGACAATGAGGACCTCAAAGTTCAGGGCTTACCTCTCAAGGCCCCGAAAGGAACCTATCAGTTTTTCATGTGCAATGGGGTGTGCTGGCGCTCCAGGTCTGTTCAATGCCCCCTTTGATTCTGCTTTGGGTCGTGGGGACAAAGGAAGAGAAAGTGAGTGTGCATGTGGGAGGAGACGGGGATTAGGGCAGGCATCAATCTTTAACCTGGGCACTCCGGTCACCAAACACAGCTGAACTCCTCCAGTGAGGTTCAACAAATTTCACTTTACTTGTCTCCAAAGACGGGCACAAAAGTTTCCTAAAGCACGAAGCTCTTTGGGGGTTTGGATGAATACGATTTATCCTCCAGTGACTTCCCAAAATTTGGTAAAATTATCCAAATATCTTCTAAAGAGGCCTTAAAAATCTTTGCAATGCCTTAAACCACTGAGTGCTATTAAAGCCTCCGCTGAGAAATAAAAATCAGTCTGCAGCCTTTGCCGTGCTTAATCAAATCCGCATGGTAATAAATTTTACACTGCAAGGCCCATTACTTGTAATTGGGTCCTAATTTGGCAAAACTACATCATGAGTGACATGAAGTAGTCGGGCTTGTTAGACCTTTTAGGTTAAGGTGAGATTAAGTAATTGAATCATAGTCCAATCAAGCTGATTTCATACCGGTATCTGTGCATCTGGTGATAAAACCACGGTGCCACACAATCAGGCCCAAAAGAAATACGCCTTTGTTTGGCGTATAACTACTTGCAGGGTATTTATTTCCAGTTAATGGTCCTCGTTTGGTTTTCTCCTGCCCCCGTCAACCCGGAGCGCACTGACATTCAATGGCGTCTACCGCCGTGCCCTTTAATTACTGATAAGTGCCAACTGTTTGTGCTGCTTTACGGCCGTGCCAAGTTTTCAGTGTTTTGACAGACTCACTTTCACAAGCCATTGCAAAGATTGATGGGGCTCTAAACCTGTTCAAGTAGCATAAGCATCCTAGCAAGGTTCCCCTTCATGCTATTAGTCTGTCTTTGGGTTGAGGTAACGATGACAAGCATGCCGAATGTATCATGTATCAACCGTGAACCTTTTTGCATTTACACTTCAATTTATGTAGCGTTTACTTTAAGGGCAATCAAAAAAAAGTAGCACTTTCTTTCAAGAGTAATTGCTGACAAAGTGCCAGCGTTTCAGAAACAATGGGATATTGTGAGGCGCTGAACAAAGAAAGGACTTAAGAAAATATTTTACCGCTTTTGCCCAAAGGAGCACAGAAGACAGGACAAATTTGTGGAGAAATTGTTGGCAAATGTTTGTTAAATACTAACTCCATTATGCCATTATCCTATTTTACTGGTCATTTTGTGGGCAAGGGGCTTTGTAGGACTTGACTAGAGTAAAATTAATGTCTCTCTGCCCCTTTTGCCATTATATCCTTCTTAAAAAGAACCTGAGAAGCTTCATTTGAATCACCACCAACAATGTCCAATGCCTCCTCCTTTAATAAGCAAACAGCCCAATTATCTCCCCTCTTCCTAAGGAGTTACATGACCTAATTGGAGCCCTGGCCTCAGGAAGCTGTGCCAGTATAGACCTGAAGAGGAGGAGGAGGAGGAGGAGGGAGGGATCTGTTGAGCTCTTTACAGTGAAAGTTTCCTGTGAATGGAAACCTCTCGCTCCTCCTCATCCCCAAAGACAATGTGGTTTTTACAGCAGCTCATTAAAGACAGAATGACTGATCCGACGGCACTTTGAAAGGAGGCCGAGTCCCATTGTTGAGCCGCTGTCGCCGGCGGAAAGTTGGTTCATTTTGAGGTGATTGTTGTGGATTAGGGCACTTGTGGTCTTTCAGAGTGGGGGATAACCTCTTTCATTCTGCTTACTCACATTAGCATCCAAATGTCCCGACTGTCCCCAAGTGATTCACTGGATTTCTCTAAAGAAATAAACTGTAAATTTGCATTTGACTTGCCGCTCCTCTTAACTCATCACAGACAGGAGTGTGTGTGCAGCTCTATTTAAAAGCAAAAAGGGTATCACCTGATTATTTGTGTCGTAAATGCCGAGCAAATTAAATAGTGTTTAGCGCAGGATTACCTCTGACTCCCACAAGCTTGAACATTTCCACTTTCAAACGAAGCAAGTCACCGAAATGAGGCATAGTCTTGCTTTCAAATTGAAAACCGACTTTTCAATCAGTTTTCTCTGAACTCTCTGGCCTCTGGAAATGATCATCCTGACTTTCATTTTATTACAGGGGGCAGTATCTGAACACATCTCCGTGGCCTATATATAAAAAAAAGTGGTTTAGGTAAAATCATGACCTTTTGTTTATTTCAAAACTCTTTTCTCAAATGACACCAGCCACAGGAATACTCTGATTTGCATATATCATTAGTTTACCCTTGAAATTCCATATTTATGTGTATTTGAGAACGATAGCATTTCTCTTATGAGCTCAAAGGATTAAAGTTTCAAAACGTGAGCTACGTCCAAACTAAAAAGTCAGTTTCGTTTACTACTTGCAGACACATCGTGATAATTATCTGTGCTTTACCTTGATTGTGTTGACATTCTCCTAACAGGACAGAACATGAGACTGAGGGTCTTTTAATGTACCATTGAACGAATGTGCTGTTTTAATGTAGTTTTTTAATTAACCGTTCATCTCAATCATCATTTCGTGGCTGTTGTTCTGCTCCCTGGATAATTAAATTCTACATTGTGCGACAGATTAGTCCTTATTTGACACCAGACGAGGTAAGGTCTGCACTTGAGGGGAAGTGACTACAGATCTAAACAAGGTGAAGTGACCTCTCCGCGGTGGCCATCTTGGGGTCGTGACATGTGGAAGTGGGACACAGCTGGCGCCCGCAGACAGATGAAGGAGATGCGGTGACGGGACAGGAACCAACCGGCCGCCGCTGTCCACCTGCCGCCTATAGAACTCCCCCCCCCCCCCTCCCGGTACCAGGGAGCTCCTGCTGAGTGGGACCATGGCAACCACGCAGCTCCCCACTGATTGGCCAAGCTGTTACAAATTAGCACATCGGACAGCTTCGGCGCGTCATTAGCATATAAAGAGTTGAGCTGAGGGCGCAGAGGCGAGATCATCTGGGGGCCGTCCCCTGCAAATGCCCCTGGTCCTCTATAATGACCACTGAGCACCTTGCTGAGGTCCCTCAACAGGAACTACAAGGTGCTGGCTCTGTCAGTCATTTGTCACCACTACCTGCAGGCTATGGGGGGGGGGGGGTCACCAGGGACGAAGGGAACAGCGCCTATGAGGTATAGACGGCGCCTGTGGGATCAGCTGGGAGACAGTGCCCCGGGATAGAAAGAGGGCAAAGGGTACGTCTTCACCATCACTTTCACCCTCATCATCACCCATCAGCCTTACCCCCCCCCCCACCCCCCCGCCATCCTCACCTTGTCATCATCATCCTTTTGCTCATTTCTTCCCTCCTCACCTCCATCTTCTCCTCCTCCTCCTGCTGCTGCATGTGTGGGCTCACACTGACAGATGCAGAGTGGCTTACAGTTCAACCGCTGTAGCTCAGGGGGGCAGAGGTCAAAATGCATCGGCAGCGACCGGGCAGCAGCAGGAGGATCGATTCTTATCATCAGTCTTAATTAGAAGGGACATCATTAAAAGCTAGTTACTGTTAATGAGAAGCGCTTCCCATTGTCCCACTGCATTTACCATTAGCTCTACAGTGAATGAACCCAGAGCTCTTATTGATTCCACATAGTTGCAGGACACGAGCGGCAACCAACAATTCCCAATCCTGTCATTAATGATTCTCTAATGATTGTGTGGAGGATCTATCAATTAATAATGTAGGAACGCCGTCTCTCTCCATTGTTCTGTGTATCGTGTTTATGTTTCATGTAAACCTGGAAGACATCATAAAGACAAAAACTACTTTTTTATGTTGTGATCAGAGACAGACTTAGAGGTTGGGTTTTGAGTTTTACATTAGCAGAACATGATGTATGGTACGACTGGGGTCAGTAAAACTCTTGCTCCATATTAGTTGTATTTTCTTCCTGAAGGAGAAACAGTTGTGCCTTCATGTTCCCTTTCTGTATGTATTCACATTAAAGAGTCACATCCCTGTAAAAGACAATTTCATCGTGGTAATTCCTTTTCAGACATGACCTTCGGAAAAAAGCCCAGAAAATTGGTTCCAGACATTTTTCACATTTCAAGAACATGACAACAGGAACATGTCCAGATCATTCAGGGGAGGGGCGGTACCTGGGTAGAGCAGCTGGAGGTTGGACATGATGTATAAATTCTGCTGTGGAAATCAGGTTTTTGTTTACAGCACATCGATACCAGCGTCGGCTCTTATCATCGCAAAGCTCTGGAATCTTGTTACCTTTCTTAGTTGATGTCTTTGTCCCCGTGTATGTTTCCTCTTTTTCATCCTGACATTTTCTTGTTCTGTTCTCGCACATGTCCACAGCAATTGTCTTAGATATTTTCGTTCTAACATTTTGTTCTTACATGCATGTCTGCAGGCAGCTGTAAAATGTCATCCAGGGTTAGAAACAGCCTGATATATCTCATATACTCCTTTTGTCTTCTTCAATTTCTCATTCCTCTTTTTAATTTCCCCGCAGTGACTTTGAGCAATGACGCAATATTTGCTGTCTGATGCCATCTTTTTGTCCGTCTGGAACCTAATGATTTCTTTAATTACAAGCCTGGGAGACGCAGCAGCCGTGGAACAATGGCCCCTCGGTGACGGAGCCTCCCACGGTGCAATTAGGCCCACATACAACATCCCGGTGTGTCCTGCACCTGAGACTAACGACTCGGTAATCTGTTATCACTCCTTCAACTCTGACATCTGCCGGTTGCCCCGACTGTCCTTCGCCATCCCATCCTCCCTCATCACTTGATTTACAACCCCTGCTTTACCTTTTATCCCTTAAATCCATCCTTAGAGTCCAGAGTTTCACTCGGTGTCCACTGGGCCGTGTTTACTTCCTGTCGAAGGATTCTTCATCCTGAGTACGACCCCGGGGGCTTCACAGCAAACTCTAGTGTTTCAAGTAGTCGAGGCCACTGAGCTGCCTCTTCACTGCTCTCCCGCTATTGTCCGTGCAACGCTATCCTCTTTGTTTTTTTCTTCCTGGCGCAATACACTCAAGGACGCTTGTTTTCTATTTGGTGAGGAATGTTCCTCTTGACTCGTTGCCCTGCACCAGGAGCTGTTTGCATGTTTGAATAAAGACAGAGCGCATAATAATGTCAGCTGAGGGACGGACAAAAAATGGGAGAAATTCAAAAGGAAGAACAGGATGTTTTCAGAGAAGTTACCCCAAGGGAATAGGAACTATTAACATGTAATCATTTCCATCCTCCAGAAGCATTTGGTAACAGCAGAGGAACTCTCACTTTTTGCAGGGCTTACTGTGAAAAGTGGTTTGTGAGTGTATTTAATCCACTGTGCTGCTGTGAGATAATCATCAGGAGTTAAAAATCTCCTCTCACACACTTTCTTATTCTCAGCTAGTCGCTTTCTGGCCCATTCTTGGATCTAATTTCTCCCAACCAACCCCGTCTTTCAATCCCTACATCACAGCAGCCTGGTTCGTCCCCCCCGGCTCACGGTGACCCCTCCAAAGTGAAGGAGGAAGTCTCCAGATGGTTTAGCACTTGTCCCGATGACTCCGGTGACCCCAGATGTTGTCCAGATGCAGGTCAGCGGTGGGGTGTGGGAGGCCTGTCCCGGTGACTTACAGCATGTTGTAAAAAAGCCACTATAGAAAGGAGAGAGGGGAAAACTAAAGTCCACCTTGCGGAATGAACGAGTGGTCTCGGAGAGGGAGTCCCTTATATTATCGTGATTGGTTTCCCTCTAACGTTGAGAGTTGCCCTGGTTTGAGGGCTGTCACCAGAGGTTCTGCTCCTGATCGGTGAGAAGCATAAAGTGGCGAGTTAAGGTTTCCAAATGAATGATTGCCCCTTGTGAGTAAAGGGAAAACGTGGCTGCGCATCTCCTCCAATCCTTCGGTGGCCAAATATTGTGCTCCATTAACTTTCGAAGCAGACTGAATTACCTCCGTGCAAACTCCAACCACCAGGAGCCCAAAGTCACTTTCATGTGTGATTAAGACTTCAAGCAGAATGTAATCACTTTTTGTTTGGTCATCTCTTTGGATGCAGGCTCCCCAGATGAAGCTCAATTAGCTCCAGTGAAGTGATCAAATGACGCATCGATGGTCCGATGCCCAGGGAGTAAGTGCCGAGGTGTAGAAGAAATCAGCCAGTTACTTTGCTTTCAAACACTCGACGTGCTTATGGTTTTCTTTCCTAATTAACCAGGGGTGCTTTGAATGGTCCCAGGGTGCCTGTGTGACTGGACTAATATAAATAAAGGCTCTCTAATGGACTGGGGGCCAGTCTATATTATTTTGCCCTTCAAACCGGCCCCTGGAACACCCCCTCCACCAGGCCGGGGTCCATTCTTTAAACAACAGCCATAAAAGCCAATGAACCGTAGGAATATGTTTACCATATGGCCTTTGATTGTTAGGGGGAGAAATAGAAGGAGAAAGCATAAAGGGGCTGAGTGGGGCGTGTGTGTTTGTGTGGGTGTGTGTTTGTGCGTCTATAGGGGGGATGTCCTCAAATTTCCCATTGCTGCGTGAGGGCCGTATGACAAAGTCTGCGAGTCGTGGCAGCGTGAACATTATCCAGACTTTGGTGTGTGTGTGTGTGTGTGTGTGTGTGTGTGTGTGTGTGTGTGTGTGCGGGAGATTTACAGCACTGAGCCGCAAGTGCAACCGTGTTTCTCTGGGATGAAGGTTGAGGGGTTTTAAGCTCCGGGGGTCAGGGGGCTACACAAAACAACACCCCTGTGCAGAAGTATTCAGGCTGTGCAGACTCACTGTCTTGTACCTGCAGACGGATCTGACTGAGGCCCATCAACATGTCTTTTTGATAAACGGCACATTGTAAGATATTTTTAAATGAAACCGGTGGACGTTTAAAATAGAAGTGAGACCTCTCTCTCTCTCTCTCTCAGCATATGTGCATGTGTGTGTGTGTGTATGTGTGTGGTCATATTTTGTCTGATGTTTTCCAACAAGAAAAGTATTTATTAAACTACATATCTGTATAAATAAAACACATCTCAACAAAAACAAAGCCACCAATATGATTTGTGAAATGTATTATTATTTCTTATTAGCTTTTGTTTTTCTTTGTTAGGAACAGAGCACATTAATGAACATTAGTATAAAATATTATCTGTGCACCACAGTGTATCGGGGCCATGCTGAAGAAAAATAAACATTACATTTCCAGAACCTCCTCCATTTCTCTGTATATACTCTGGATACTCTGGAGCATCTATGCTCCATTTAAATTTGAATATGTGTGATAATGCTTTATACAGCTGGGAATGGAAAAAGAAACCTATAGGACAATGTGTATATTTTTGCAAAACTAAATAAAAAGTACCAATATAAAGATAAAAATCACTATTTATTACCATTTATCCGATTTGTCAAATGGTGCATTACAATATTTGGATTTTCTCGCTCTTTTCTCTTGGGGAATATACAACGATAACATCAAGTTGATTTGTTTTGTCTCTTATTGATTTTTATTTGAATATATTGGACATTTTGTGCGTCCTGGATGTTTTCTCTTTGTTCTTTTCCCATGCACGCCTAACGCAGTATTGCCCTTCCCCGTGGATCTTCCTGCTGCCGGGTCCCGTCTTATCTTCCCCACGGCCCCGCTCCATTGTCCCGGGATTCCACAGCGTCCGCAGCTACATGGGCACTCAGCAGCTCCACGGGCCCACTGCTATCAGCCCGGCCGCACTATCTCCTGATGGGCCATGGCAGACACTCCATTGAGAGCAGATTACAGCACTCGCCTTTGTTCCATACTAATCACCCTGTCTCTGTTCCATGTTCGTGAATGGTGATTTCGGGACACGCAAAAAAGCTAGAAAAGTAGCTCACTAATTAGGTTTAGTATAATCACAGTTCCATTAGCCTGTTGGTCTGAATCCCTATTCTTCTCTTTCTAATGACGGGAAGATTTTTTCTCCTTTTGGTTCAGCTCAGTTATTCAAATGGTAAAGTGATATCATAATTTGGAGTTGCTTTCAGAGACGTAAATAAATCATTTGGGTTTTTCGTTTCAGGGCGTCCTTTAAGAGTTCGAGGACAGGCTTTGTTGGAGCTGATACTGTTTTGTCTCACACACACAAAAAAAATCATGGACTGTACGGACAAAGCATCTGAAGCCAAAGATCCTGGATACGAACGCTGCCATCTTGTGCTTTTGGAGCCAGAGTCTGCACAGTGGCCATCGTGGGGGCGGAGCCGCGGTAGCAAGGTCCGGCCACTACACAGGCTCGACCAATTCTGAGCCAATTTGTTGAATTGAACTGAATATAATTTATTTTTGAGTAAGTATAAGTTATAAGTACTAGAAAAGCAGCCATGACACGTCACTACGTCGTCTCTACTGTCTCCAAACAAACTCCAAAAGAGACTGGGAGACATGTGTGGCATCGTGCTGGTTCACGCAGAAGAGTTTAAACCAACAGCATTTTTATCTGTGGCTCATAAGATGTCTGCTCCTGCTCCATCGGGCTGATTTCGAGCCTCAGTGACGGGCAGACAACGAGCTGCACGGAGACGTTAAGTCCAGTGTTGTGGTCGCTCGGAGTTATTAGCTACATCTCTCAATCGTTGCTGCATTCAAACGTGTGCATGTAGAGAATGTGTGTGTGACAGTGAACTAAGTGCTGGTGTCGTGTGTGTGTGTGTGTGTGTGTGTGTGTGTGTGTGTGTGTGTGCTATAGTAGAGTGGAATGGATATGTCGTAAAAGAAGTATCTGCGTAACCCCCCCGATGAATGGGGCGCTCAAATCTGCCTTGTTTAAAATGCAGCGCGGCTCCAAATAACTTGGCTGCTGAGTATTTCATTCCCATAGGGGGCCCTGTTATTGCCTGGGGAATTTATGAGGCTTCATCAACACCATTCAGGGAGATTTTACTGCCATCCCTCCGACCAGTATGAGTCTTTACTGGACCTCATGAGAGCCGTCTGTGTGTCTGTCTGCTGCTCTGCACAGATTAAAAGCTGCTTTGTTCACTCTGCTCCACTCCAGGCCTGAAACTTTGTGAGCTCCTCGATCTGTCGACTCCAGCTTGTCGATTTTAAACCTTTTGACCAAGTGTATTAAATGCAATAATTACAATGGCATATTTCTTGTGTTATCTGTGGCCGAGAGAGCTCAACGCACTGTAAATGAAGAAAACACATGCAAATAGAACAAACACGTGCAAATTAAGAAAATAACTACCAGGCTGTAGTTCAATGCTTTGTGAAGTTCCATCACCGCTGACGAGTAGCAGACTTCAATAACTTCACAAAGCATTGTGTTGTCAAATTGATGAAGTTGTTTTCTTAATTTGCAGTGTGTTGATCTCCCTCGCCAGTGCAGGAACATGCTTAGACCATCTTGTTTGGCATGTGCTCATCATGTTGCTCATGTACGACTGTCACTCATGTTGTCACCGACATGTTTTATGTTGCCTGTATTTGGGGGGGGGGGGGGGGGGGGGGGGGGGATCCACGCAGCAGATGTTCTGCTGTCAAAAGCGTTTCAGCTAAGACTTTAAATCCTCCTGACTCGAAAGTGCACGTGCTTCATCCTCCCTGCTAACGTCAAATGTTTCAAGCGCCACTTCGGTTTCACGAGGCAGAAAGCGAGCTGTTTTGTTGGCTATCACATGCGCGGCCGAGGTTCCCCAGCTGCTGAAGGTACATTCCCTGATGTTTGAGTCATCGAGAAGCACGTTTCCTCACCGCTGCGTCTTCTAAGCTCCCGTCCGTCCCCTGGCCCTTTCATCGCCGATAAAATGATCAGTCCCTCAGTGTGAGTGCATGTTGGCGTAAGTGATGTTGATGTATGACAGGAGCTGAGCTTGATTTAGTCCGCCACTACATCAGCTGCCAATCTTTAGTCCACGAGCATGATGGACGCCCACAGAGTCAGGGGTCAGCGCTGTGTGGTGATGACCTCAGCCCGGTCTTGACCTTGGGAAGGGGGTCGGTGCGGGGGAGGGGGGGGGGGGGGGGGTATTAGAAGGTGTTGGGTCTGCAGGTTCACTGAGGTCCCTCTTTTCCACATGACAAATGAATGACTGTGTCATTGGGGAGAAAGGAAAGAAAAAAACCCAGTGTTTCCACTTTGACCCCTGTGAACAGCGCTGCAGGGAAAGTTAGCCTGAATCTACTCGTGGGGTCACGGCTCAGCCCCCAGCGGCCGGGGATCGTGTTCCTAAATAACCTCCACATGTCCTCAGGGATTTACGGACCCACTGGGCTCGAGGTACAGCTTGGATCAGCTTTGATGGGGTGCAGGCAAGCATTGTGTTGGGAGTGGAAACAAGAGCGGGGCTGAATGTGTGTGTGCCTGCACATGTGCGGCATGCGTGTGCGACCCATGCTCGCGTGTGAACATGCAAGCGTGTTTATGCCGTTTATGCCCGTGCTAAAGCGTAAGAGGTCCCATCTCCTTGTGATGTGACCAGCTAATCTAAGTCTAATCTTAGCCAGCTGCACGTCCTCAGCCCCTGTACCCCCCCCCCGACTCCTCCTTCCTTCTCCAGCTGAGGAAGAAATTATTAAAGCTACAAATTACCAAGAGCCAGAGGTTCTTCCACCACTGATGATGGCAAGCAGATGGCAGCAGGACTAGGGGAGACGCAGCCCTGCTCCCCAACCCCTTCCATAAAGCACCATTTGCATTTCATGAGCCTTAATTGCGTCTGTTGCCCTCCTCCCCACCGGCTCTGCGATTTTGTGCCTGTCACCGCGCACCCCTGCACCCTTGAAGGAGCTGTGATAGATTAAGGTGGACCTTCTGTTTGCATCCCCCTCATTGTGTCGCAGAAAATTAGAAAATATTATCTCCCTGACGGCCCAAAGAAGGGGGGGTGCAGGAGTTGATAGTGACATTGGGCGGGATAGGACAAGACAGGGAGAGGGTGCGAGGTATTAATGGGAGATGTGGTTATTTTAAAAGCTTGTCCTTGACCCCGTGAAGGCAGAACAATGATGCGTGGAACCCCCAGACACCCATAAAGCACGGAGGTAATAATGCATGACTGTCAATATTTAATAGACACAAAGCTCTTTTAGCTCAGTTCATTTTTAACTCGTTATTTAGCTTTTTTTTAAAAGGAAATACCAGTGGACGATTGAATAATGTGCAGAAACACAGCTTCAGGAAAGAGAGGAGGAGTTTATGATGTTCACTTAACTGTCAAATATCCACGTGGAGGTTAAATCAAACAGAAGCTTAATGTTGATCTGTCATTATCACCATAGTTAATGTTACAGTCTTTCCAGACTGGTGTTGGTTCAGGGCGACTTGACTAATATGTCTGGTGCCTGTCTGGACTCCTTCCTTTGTTTTTTAACGATTAGATTTCCATATTTATCAAACAAACACTAGCGATAAGTTAGACATTTCTTTTTTAGATTTCTTTTTTTTAATTTAGGATTATTTTGACTTTAAAGACATTTAGTTCTTTTTAGTATGGATGTAATGCGGATGCTCTTAGCACGTTTGTTGTCATTTTCCACATCCATGGAGTCCATACCTCCAACAGCCAAGGCCCAACAGTCAGACCTTCAAATTCAATCAAGCTGCATCAAATTGCACAAATTGAACATGTCCCAAAAAAATGCAATAATCAGTAGTTTCATTCCCTGACGCAAACTGCATCCTTCAGCGTCGTGGAAAACTATTCAATACTTTAAAATGTATTTAATCCTGCTGACTTAAAACAAACAAACAAAAGGTCAGAGGTGCAAAACCGTGGTTGTAGCTCACTTAAAGACTTATAAGTTGAATCCCATCTTTACTTTGTTCATTGTCCCCCGATCTGACCTCTGGTGCTTCGTCAACACTCATTACTCTGAACTCAATTCTCCCTCATTTCATTCTCCTTTTCTTGCATATCAAATTTTTTCCGATGCTTTACATGTTTCTTGCTGAATTCAATCCATCAGAAGCTGCGGGAGTGATTTGTCGTCTGCCTTAACCTTTAATGATGTGTTGTGGCATAAAGAGCCTTCATAATGGCCCCGGAGGAGGAGCATCCATTAGATTGACTGACGGGTAATAGAGGAGGGCGACGTGCAGGAGGAATCGCAGCTCTCTGTCACATGCATGCACGCTGATGGCAGAGCGGCTCCGCCCTCGCAAAACAAGCCTAATGATCACATATAGAGTTAATGAGGTTCAACACTCTTCAGTAGGAAAAAATATGATCTGATAAACCCAACTGCAGCCTCCACATCCGGGTTGGATTTAACTGCAGAGCTCATAGTGAACCACACAGGGGCACTGTTGGATAGTTTAGTGTCATGGATACATTCTGCCCCTGTTCCTATGCTCAACCTCAAGATGTCAGTATTGAGCAATATATGATAACCTGCCAAAAACTATGTAATGGTTATACGCCCCAAAAATATGGAAAAGTTGGACATGAGGGGGAAAACAATGTAAATGTAGATGCATAATTTCTAAGATACTGAAATCTACACCACAGAGATCAGAATGCAGTGTCCTGACTACACCCAGCGCTTGTATGTGAGTGGGGGGGGGGGGCAGTGGGCGGCTGTGACCTCTCAGGCCTTCAACAGGAATCTTCCCCTCTGTGAGTTCTCTTCCACGGGCCGTAGATCTAGATGCCTATCAGCAGCCGGGGCGCAGAACCGCCGGTTACGGCCCAGAGCTGTTGTCTTTTAAAGGGGACGGATATCATCACAAACCATTAAAAGCTGCAAACTGTAAACACACAACCAGTGGAGTTCACTCTCATCGGAGCAGGGGGTGTGGTGCTAGTGAAAGACACAGACGCCCGCGTGGTGGTGGTAAGAAACATCCTTTAATGATTAAACTCAAAAAGTAGCTTTGGTAACATCGCGAGCGTTTGTAAGTTTAGGTGTAAACATGGTATAGACAGTTTAACTCAATAATCAAAGAGAGGGGCAGTTGTCATTAGAGGCGACCTCTTCTAACTGAACCCAGGTAAGGATCTGCACCCCACAGCAGACTGGCTAGTGTGAGCTCTGAATCCATCCACCACAACACCGCTGCTCTGTTTGTTTGGAGGCTGCAGGATCTGACAGGAGATGTCAAGTGGAGGACATGTCTGATGCTATGAGGAGACACTGTTGACACTGAAACACAAGCTGCGTGTTTTGAATCACTGGCATCAGGTGCCTGCCTCCTCCTCCTCCTCCTCCTCCTCCTCCTCCTCCTCTGAGCGTGTGTAACACAAGTCGCAGGCAGCAGTTTGCAGCCGCAGCTGATTTGATCTGCCGGAGCACGATGGCACACTGTAAAGACACACTCTGCTCGGCTGGACTGTAAACAGGAATTCACATGCTGCCCTCCTGACGTCTCCTGGCCCGCCAACGTGCAGCTACTGTCGGCTGCAGCAGTTCTAACATCTACTACCATCGACTGGCGGATTTTCTTTTTGCAGCCCGGAGACGCTCGTTTCATAGTTGATATTCTGCAGCCATGCAATTCATTATAGCTCCTAATGCATCGAGTGTTAATCCAAATCCCTCGTAACAGTGGAGCACACGGTGTTAGATAATGCGAGAGTAGTTTTATTGAGTAAGCGTTTTTTGTGTTTAAGGCTGTAGATTGTCACCATCAACATGTGTTATGCACAGTAACATAGAAACAGTGTTTTACACAGTAGAAGAGGAGACACACACGTGGGCAGAGAAACGGCCGAGCGCCAAACTTCAAGTATGTGAAACAGACATTTGTATCATCACTGCAAACCTCTCTGTCCCTGTCCTCAAAGAAAAAGTTAATACTAAAATGTGTTTTTAATCCCGTCATCTGGTGTTTTTCTCATATGGCTTCAAGTGAGTGGCATTTATTTCTAGTAAAGTTAAATCAAACTCATGTTTCCCCTCAAGCTATAATGTCCCAGAGGGTTATTTCCTTTATGGTACTGTTCTATTTTGGTGATTTGACTTTTTAGAGTCACGAGGGCGAACGTACAAAACTAACGAGGGAAAACGTAACGGAGCTAAAATAAAGCTTTCACGTGAAGTAACTTCACTGTGATCGAACTTGCAGAATAATACTGACATTCCAAATGACTTTTGATTTCATCAGTGCACCACCCCCAAGCTCAGGTATTCACTTTTTTTACAGAAAAAAAATTAAAATAAAATAAGAAAAGGTCAGACACTGCGATGTGAAATAGGCTTGTGTTCCCTAAAGAAGCAGTCGGGCACTGTTGTGTGCACGTGTACCTCTCCTCTGATCCTCCCTTTAATTCATGGCAAGCTGTTCTCGACTCGAAACAACAACACAATAACTGTTATGTCGCTATCAGTAATAGGAATGATAAATATATATATAGCACCATCTTTTTATGTCGAAAATAAGAAAATAAAAATTAAAAAACACTGAAACTTGCAAATTCACAAAATAGAAAAGGACCGAATCTACTGCATATTTCACGGCTAATGCTACGTCCACGGATGTTACCACTCTTTTTGCCAAGCAAGCCTATCCGGAAAAAAAAACCAACCTCTCTATTTGTTTATACATGCACTTTGGTTAATATGTACGTCAAGAGACGTTTTTTTCATTTTTAACTGATTCTTTGGCAGTTTACCGAAACAAAAACAAAAACAAAAAAAAATAGAGAAAGGAAACGCAACAAAATAGCATCAAATTATTTCATCATTACAAACAAACAAACACGGAGGCACTTAATCAGCTGAAACAAAGCTCATACAAGTATCTGTTGACGGAGCAACACAAAAACTATGTACATATATGTAAAAAGTGTTATAAATAGGTTTTAAACCATAGATACTATATACATCTTTTAAATGAGACAGTATTGGTTGTTTTTTGTGTTGGTTTGCATGTTGTTTGTTGGGTTTACGACCCCCCCCTCCCCCCTCCCCCCTCCCCACCCTCCATAGGTGTGACCTGGCTTTATCGGCCTGGTGACTCCGTCGGTTACTTTTCACATCACAACTTATACTCGAGGAGGAGAACTGATGACACTGGCAGCCGCGCGGGGGGGGGGGAGGCCGGGGTTTTTTACTGGGAACACTGGGATGGAGTGACGGCTCATTCTCGCTTCCTCAAGATGACGTAGATGAGTCCGCTGATCAGCGCCAAGGGGAAGGCCACCCACGCCAGGATGTAGGAGTAGCCGAAGGCGTTTGCCTCCGGCACCCAATCCGTGCTCATCACCGTGTAGATGATGGCTCCGCTCATCACGAACAAACCTGCAGGGGAGGAGAAAAACAGTGAGCGCTGAACATCTTTCAAACCATCAGATCCTGTTTCTCAGCTGCAGTGTCTGTGTCGTGTCCTGGGCTGAACTCGGTCTGGCAGCGGAGGCGAGCAGGTCTGTGTTTTCCCAGAAGGCATCCCTCCACATTACATTACATCACGGTGCCTCATGCTTATTGAACACCATTCCAGCCTCCGCGGGCCTCCTCCAGCTCTGCCCACCTCCCTGGTCCGACATGGCATGATTTGTTTGTCAGACCCCCGCACTGCACCGCCAGCCTTCCTGACATTTTCAACTTGTGCGGCTGGCAGAGAGCCCGGTGCCATTCCTGTTTGGCTGTTTGGCTGAGTGGGCACCTGGGAGCCAGGCAATGTGCTGGCACAGTATTAGGGAGCGAACCTGGGATGTTGGAAAGGGCTGCCAACAGGAGGACACAATGGACTGGCAGTGGAGCCGCTCGCTGGCCAAAGGGCATGAAGCACAATGGACAAGCAGAGCATCAAAACCATTAGCGATTGGTCCAGACTCCCCTAATTGAATTCTCTGCCACAGAAGATGCAGTGTTGGTTTGTCTGCGTGGGTGGATGTGAATGAATGGTTTATTATCAGGCTACTCGAGCGCTGCTGTGCAAATTAAGCAGATCAGAGTGCTGGAAATGTTATTTACTGGAATTGATCAGGTGAGCGACGGAAGATGCTTCAGTCAAGTTTGAGAATTTGCTGCCTAGACAATAAATTGCAAGGGAAACAACTTTTTAAAGCCTTAAATCATAGTCATGTCGTGTGGTCATGTTGTCGGGGGGGTTTGTGAGGACGGTGAACTCACTGGCGAGGATCTGGAAGGTTCCGGTGATGAAGAAGCGTCCGCCCTTCTGCAGAGTGAAGAGCTGGCAGAAGAAGAGGAAGAGAGACAGGCAGCTGAAGATGATGGATAGGATCATTAGAGCCTGCACCGCCTGAATCCACTCTGTAGGGGGGGGGGAGAGAGGAGATCGTTGTCAATAACCAGAGACAAATATTCATCATTAGCCAGAGCACAAGTTATCTATAACATTCACTTAATGAGAGAAGGTAAGGGTAAGAGGGAACAAATAAAAAACAAATGCATGCTTTCTGAAGTGCGCTGCTGAACTTAAGCATCCTGTCCGAGACAAACATAACGAGCGAGCTGATGTTTACTTCTGGGAATGTGTAATGGATCCATAACAGTGGAACCTGGGTATCTTGTTCCTAAAAGCTCAGCACGGCCCCTCGCAGCAGGAACCTATGACTAAATGCACCACATCGATTGTTAGTGCTGGTTCTGCCATTAACCCATTAGACGGCTGCATCCACAGAGGAGACTGCACTGCTGTATCCGTGCTGTCCGTCCGGAGTGGGTTCCATTTGGGCCGACATGCCAGGAATCCCCGGATTTCCAAGCGGGGTCTATTTCTTGTCTGAGGGTTATCCATGCTGGCTATGTGGCCTCTAAGGTTTCCCAAGCATTCGCTCTTCGTCCCCTCTGTATCCACCCAACTCTTCTCTTTGGGCTTACTGTAAATGTCACGTTTGTTGGGCCAATCTCAGCTAAAATAGAATTGCTGGCACGGCCACTTGTGTTTACTGATATGATTCTGATTTGATCGCCCAGACTAGTCATTAGAAAGTGGGTTTTTACGATGTCTACATCCTCTGTACTTGGGCATAGAAATGTCTGATGTGTTTCCATCACAACTTCCTCAGGCATCTGCGGTTTATTGATTCTCGTGCATAATGTAAATCAAAGGTATATTGTGGTTTTAATGGAGGGTGGGGGCACGATGCATAATTTAGTCCTGCTCATACACTAACAGGATGATTAAGTAATAACACAACTTATTTTATGTGCTGTTATGACTTTGGCGAACCACATTTGAAAACACTTAAGGCTAAAATACAAACACCCTATTACCTGCTAACGCGTTTATACTTTTCTCTCCGTGGCCATTTACGGAAAATGCTGCCTTTTCCCACCACAATAGAGTTAAAGGGAAACAGGATCTGTGGAGATTGCAGATGCTGGAATCAGATTACCTACAATAACAGTGATGAGCACTGGTTTCAGGGACGAGATATGGGAGGAAACCTGACACGCTGCGAATCTCCATCCACGACAATACCCCGCGATTATCTTCCGCTATTGTTAATGATGTTTTCCGATGTTACATAATGTTATGTGATAACGCAGAGAGAAACGGTTCCACTCCCGTCCTCATCTATAAAAAGACCCTCGCTGCTTTCTAGCACGCAGTCATCTTGTCCTCCATCCTTCCTGCTCAGGCAAAGCGGGAGGAAACGGTGACATGGGCCATTTCCTAAAGCGAGGCAAAGTTCAGGGCTTTTCACTGATAAGCGAGTATGACTCATGTTTAACAATCTTACGTCGATGGTTTACAACTGTGGTGCTTGAATGCGGAAGCCCCACTGAAGCCTGTCACTGTAATTCCAAACAGGAACATGGCTGTTTATGTTTTCTGTCTTCCCTTCTTCTATTCTGAGACCCAACGCCCCGCTGGGCCGAGGATCACTGATGCATTAACCTATGTTTAGCTCGTGACAACACATGTGACACGAGCACCTCTCGCCCCAGACGTCATCAAAGACAAATGAAGCCAATATGTTTGTAACCAAGGCAACGACAAAGGGGGGGAAACTCTGAAGTTGCAGAAATATCCTAAAAATAACTGATGGCCGTGATTATGATTCACTTCAGAGGGAAATTCATTGCTCAGCAAAGCTTCAAAGTAAATAAAAGCCCTTTTGAATGCGGGCTTGGCCCCTGTGTGATAACAGACCAGTATCTTCCATCTCCCAAAGCCAAAGCTCACACACACACACACACACACACACACACACACACACACACACACACACACACACACACACACACACACACACACACACGTCTTAAATAAACATTTTGCGTCAGTGCACTAATGAAAGCAAGTCAAACAAACTGGCTGCGCCATCAAACTACCTGGCAGAGTGTGCAGGCGCTGCTGCCCTGACAAAACACACACTGGCTGAGCGCGGCTCATTCTAGACAAATGACATCATCCGGCTGCAGCCAGCAGCTCCACGGCCGCACCACTGTGCCGGCAGCAAAACACACAGCCGGGTCAACAGGGAGCTCACTTTAAAGTTGGTGCTAAGTCTTTTACGTTTTAAATATTGGAATCTGCATCGTTTTTATGCTTCGGACTCGTCCAGATAAATCTCCAGCCCTGCAGCTGTTGCCTCTAATTGTCCTAATGATCCCTGCACACTGTCAGTGGAGGTTGTGATCTGACGCTGGGCGTGACCCTCCCTCCGAATGCTATGTTCTGCCTGAGCTGGGCCAAGGTCTCCCTGCTGCTTTGCACAACACTTCACACACACATAGATTCTAAAACTTTAAATACTCCCCGCGGCCCCACCCTGATTGTCCCCGGCTCTCCGGCTCCTGTCACTATGGGCTCCCAACACGAGACCTGAATATGGACATCACACCACGACTATTTATACAGCGGCGGCCTATCAGCTCCCACTTCAGCGCGGCACTGCCACATTCTCTGCCCTAGATGGCACCAGAGTCCCAGAGGAGCCGGGACACACCCACATCATCAACATGGTGAATGTTGGATTCCAGCAAGACATTTTCCACAGTTCAAAGCCCCTCCCTTTAATATGAATGTGCATGGTTGAAATGCAAAGTCATCAAGTTAAGTTGGGGTCCGTGTTCAATATGCAAACCTAAAAACAGACGTGTAAGTGAACAAATCCTGATGATTATCACAGTTTTACAGCATCACAGTGACTTTCATTGACAATGCACAGTAAACAAGAAGTCAAAATGGGTTATAGTGAAATCTCAGGCAGGTGACTGACCTCCAGATGTTGCTGGGTCACAGTGGTATCCTCCATTGGCAGTGGAGCAGTTTATCCAGAGGTCTGAGGTGCTGGTCTCACCTGTCGTCCATACCTGGTGTCAGCAACACACACACACACACAGTCATAATGTTTGATGAGCAGCTCCAATAAAGTTTCACATTCTAAGTAAAAGTATGATTTATATAGTAATCATGAACATAATCAATACAACAGTGGTTAAATCTTTATTTCTCAGGTTTTGGATTCATTCATAACAATCCATCAGGTGGATGATGATCAGTTTGGTTTTTTTCTTACATGTTATGATGTACATATTTGAAATTGGAGTAAAAACCAAATGATTCCACTCACGCTGACAATTGTTGACACAAACAGGAGAACCAGCCCAGCGACGTGCAGCAGGATGATTCCCAGTAGTAGGAGCAGCATCTTTACAGGCGATCTGCACAGTGATGAGAAGAGGAGACAAGAATCTGTCAGTGTGTGTCCGTGCGTGTGCGTGTGTGTGGCTGTCAGATCGGTGGGTCATGGGTGTGTCGCTGCAGCACGTTCAACACACAGAGTAACT
The DNA here is from genome assembly GCF_009819705.1 of Hippoglossus hippoglossus. Classification (NCBI taxonomy): domain Eukaryota; kingdom Metazoa; phylum Chordata; class Actinopteri; order Pleuronectiformes; family Pleuronectidae; genus Hippoglossus; species Hippoglossus hippoglossus. Next base: position 4,184,749 of record NC_047169.1, on the reverse strand, counting down.
TCAGCATCTAATTCAATTACATGTACTTAACACTCTTCAATGCACGAACCATCAAACACCATGTTTGTCGACATTATTCAAATTTGAAGTTCATCTCTTTTTAAGTCGCTCAGACAAAACTAATTATGTTTTTTTCAAATTGCGTCTTTAAGTCCTTTAAACTGGCTTTTTAGAAATGACCACATGTGTTTATAATAGATTTTAAAAGCAGATAAATAAAACAGTGAAGTTAGATTCTGGATAACACAAGGTTACAGTAAAGTAAAATGACGTATTATTGACCAGACAGACTTCGTGTCAGCCTCTCTCCCGGCTGTGCGCGCTGTGGAGCGGCGTGTGTCCCACAGAGAAAAGCGCGTTTCCTCCTGTCATCCGCAGCCGAGCGCGAGCGCAGCTGAATATTGAAGTTAAGAAGAGAGCAAAGTTCACTTACTGAGAGCGGGTTGCTTGTATTTCCACAAAAAATAAAGAAGAACAAGGAGCTTCGGGCGCAAGAAGCCAAAAAAACAAGTTGTCTCCAAAGAGCGCAGCGGTAGTTCCTCTGGAAGTCTCTGTCGGACTAGATTGATGCCAGGGGCTGACGTTCTGTTATAAAGTGTCTCATTATGGAAGAACAACGCCCTGCGTGCGTCGCTGCGTCATGGAGTGACCCTCTGGTCCGCAGCCAGGGTTCCCAATATAGACGCGCCATGCGTAATAGCGCACGGGTTGCCTTAGTTACTAACTCGCTGCTTGTGTAGTGACATGACGGATCATTGTTTGGCTGTCGTGGTAACTAAAAGCTGCTTTCTCCACTTTCGAGGATTGTTTCTTTTTTTATCTCGGACAGATTGTGTTACAGTTATTGGACATTAGGCAACAAAGTACTTTGGAATTACATCATTTTTAAAATCTTTTATCTAGCCAAGGCTATATTTTCTCATTTATTATTAAGAATTTATTACTTTTATTGATTCAAATATCATTAAATAAGAACATATTGTATATGTATGAGGTACATTTGTAAGTGGATTGCCCAGCAGTGATTAAAACCCATATATTATTAATTATATTGTCTCTTAATTTAAATCAATGTGATGTTTTAGATGATCCAAACTTCCTTTAGCAAACCACAAATCTGATTTCTTTCTGTGAATTACACTTTTTGTTTCCTTGGCAATTACAAACACAAACTATTGGTGTAGCGTGGGGTCTTTCCCCCCTCTGGTCGTCATGGAGACATCCCAGTGATTCACACATACTGTGAGAGATAGCATCTGGGGCTCTCCTCTGTTTGACATGACTCATTTCCAGTGGGAGTGTGATGGTGTTCAACCCTGAGTGGCTGCAGCCCCCTGTTGTTAAAACCACCTACTGGAGTTTATCCTATAAATGTGGGTGTTGCAATCAATGGAATTCCACGATATGTATCTAAGGAGTTTAGGGAGTGGTCAAAACTGTAAATATTTTAAAGTATGACTTGAGAAGCTTATCTCTCCCTCTCCTCTTCTGCGTAGAGTTAAGAGATAGATGATTGATCAAAGTCTGATTATTTTTTTGGAAGCAGCTTCTTGGAATCGAATGTTTCTTTAGCTACGCATGTACAAGGCACCAGTTCCAAATACAGAATGATCTATAGGGGTTGGCTGATAACACCGCACATATGGACATAAGTGTCTTTTCAAAATGTCAAAAAATCAATTCCACACCCTGCTGAGAAAATACCGCCGCTCTCATTCGGATGTCACATTTCCCTCGCCATCAGCCGCCCGGTGGAGAGGAGCTCAGAGGAGCTGCCCAGCCTCAGATAACCCCTGTCAGCGGTCACTCACTATTCTTCACCACTTATCTCACACTTCCTGTATGCCTCCGCTTGTGTTTCTCACACTCGCATGAAAACAGACGGAGACCTTCCTGCTGCGTCCTCACGTCCGCACACACACACACACACACACACACATGAAAGGGACACTTACAAGAACAGATCACAGCCTTGAAGTGCTGCTGAGTGAGGGCTTTGCGGCAACTCTGTAATCAAAGTACGACACATTCTGAGGCCCGGGCTGCGTAGAAGTACCTCTTTGTCTGATGTGAGTGTTCTGCTGTTGGGCGCTGATATGGTTTGTGTACTTAACCTCCTGCTCACGAGGCCTCAAATCTGATCATCTGAGCTGCAAACAGGGAAGGTTGACAGCGATGCATGCGGGAGAACTCTTGTTAAATGGTGCAATGCAGCCGTGCACTCCCCCTTCCCCATCCCTTATATGTCAATGTTTGTAAAAGACCGACAATCAGCGGGCCTCCACGGACACGGGTGTGTTAAGTTTACTGCGTTTGTGAGGCCGGGGCTGCAGCCAAACTTTCTGGGGAGAGCCACATAGCAAACATTCAGGGCGAGATAGGGAATAACGTATCATCTGGATGGGTTTCACCTCCGTCGTTAAGATGGCAGGACTTATCTTCACGTTAGCGCGACAGACAGTGAGAGCGGATACCAGAGCCGTAGATAGGATCTCAGCCAGGGGGCCTGAATCCGGAGAGTAGACACGATTGAGTTGCAGTAACTTCATCCACATACCAACATCCAGGAGAGTGTTTAAACAGATGCAGCGATCATAAGTGATGCCTCTTATTTTCTTTCCTTCATTAAAATCTGTAAAAGCATTAGAAGTAAAGTTGTGCATCACCAGAGACGGGACCGTGTCCTTGACTCAATTAGGCTCCACTCTTGTTGATTTTAAAACGGTGTGACAGGCTTTATTCTTCCACTCGATTGCATTAAATGTAATTTCACTTATCTCGGCTCCAACCAGAATCCATTAGCTGCGATGAATGAAGAGGCTCATACTCACGGCAGACTTGGAGACGGTGAATCTGTCGGATGCTCCTCACAGGTCAGAGGGTAAAGCTCACTGTTGGACCACGAGCGAACAGGCCCTTCTGTCTTGTGTTTTTCGGGGGTTGTGGCGGCCGTCGGTCAAAAGTGCCGTCAGTCCTCGAGTCCTCTCATCAGCGGTGGGACTTGCTGTTGTCTGTCTGCCCGCCGAGCTGCATCAGTTTAATAGCTCCCCTCCTCCTGCAGCCGTGTCAGAGTGTGACTGCCCCTCTCTCTGCTCGCATTGGACTCCCGTGGCCCCGGTCAATCTAACTTTTATCTCAGCTGGCCGGCATCAAACAAACACTTGCATGCAACTAGGAGATTTCTTAATTATATAGGACTGAAAGCATGAAATAACAAAAGTCACAGAAAATACAACATCAAGCAAATTGTACATACGAGTGGTTACATGTTGAAGAGGAGAAGAGATGTGGGTATAGGATCTAAAAGGGTTTAGAGCTAATGGTATAGAAAGAGAGGCTGAGAGAGAGGAGAGGTAAATAGTCTGTTTGTTTGTGCGCTGATAAGTTCTGAGCTACTCTCAACTCTTGTCTTGTCATCACACTTTAATCAGACTGCACACAGGGTGCTGACAACAGAGGTAAACTGAGCCGGCTCCTTTAAAATACGTCAAATACATCGCAGCATGTTGTCAGTGATGTGAGTGCAGACGGGCCTCATGTGAGGGGCCGAGCTCAAATCAACGATTTCCTTCCAAAAACCAAGGAAAAGTAGCTGTGTCAATAATAATAAAAATAATAATAAATTTACATTATATTTATTGCTTCATTTCATTGGTCGTTTTGATACAAAGCTCTTGCCAAACTCATTTTGTCATCAACTCCTTGAAGGATCTGTGTCATGTGAGATTTCTGAACACAAAAGCATGTTTCATAGATTTTCTGGAGTTTGTTTTTCAGCAGCGGGACATTAGCCTCGTTCACAACAACAGGATCAGGGGAGAGGTGTTGATTGGGTAAAGCAGCAGGAGGCAGGACATGACGTATAAATCACATATTTTTGTTTACCGCACATCGACATCCGCGTCGGACCTTATCGTCAAAAGCTCTTCAATCCCGTTGTTTTTCCAAGTTTAGACTTCCACAGACATGGCTCCTCTTTTTCATCCTGAGATATTTGGATTCCCTTATATCGTATATACCATCGTGTGTTTTAAAAATCCCCAAAACGCCAACTCTGCAGATTCTCTCCAGCTGTATTCTCACATGGGCTCATTGGGACATTCTCCTGTCCGCAGCAACCCACTCTGTGATTTGCGTTCGCATGTGCAGCCCCAAGAGTTTGGTGAATGTCTGAAAGCAGCTATATGATCACGACTCCCACATTATCCTGTATCATTTTAAATGTGGTGTACAATCATGAAAGCGCATGTACCATACAAGCTTGAATATTTGTACATGTATGGAAAAAATCTACAATTTGATCCAAGAGTAAAGCACTTTTTTTTTTCCTTTACAGCACTGTGGTTGTTCCCTTGGCAACAGACGTAAAAAATAAAAAAGGATCTAATAAGTGTGGTTAGATTACAGCGCAGCCATCATCATCCCACTATGATTCAGCAGAAAAGACTGCAGTGCTGCGTCTTGACCTCTGTGTCACTCCATTATCTTCCCACTCCTCTCGGGCCCAGAGAAGAACTGAACTCGCCAGATCAATGCCATGGATTATTACAGAATTCCTCATAATCGCCCGAATGACCCCGAGATTCTGGGTCTCGTAGATTGTACTGTATGAACCGGTCGCCGTGGTCGACCTGTGACCTTTGGTTGGCATTCGGGCTTCTGTGGTTTATCGGTTGGAGTCCCAGCTATGTGCAGAATGCAGGGGGGTGGAGATAGCATTGATCGAATGAAGGTTTAGGGAGGTAAAGATTTCTCAGACAGCTACATGCAACCACAGGGCCGCTAAACGTGAAGTTGGCAGTTGGGATGGAAAACCGCATCGAATCTTAGGTCTTATCAGTCAGTTTCCAGTTTCCTCTCTCTGGCCTGTAACAGTTGAAGCCTGATTACTCAATGGATTCCCGCTTAGCTTCTTTTTTCTGTTTTTAACGTCACAAACCAACGATAGAGCGACCGAGAGGCCCCTTGAGAAAACCCAAGAGTTCTGGCACGCGTTCAAAAGCCGCAGGAAGAGCTGGTTCCCATGAATGTTCAGCGCTCAGTCAAAAAACCAACTCTGCAGCAGCTTGAGATGAGCTTAAATGGATTTTAGAAGACGTTCCAGATCTCGGAGCGAGGAGGGATTTAAAAGAGATATTCCAGTAAATGCTATGATCCCCTGACAACACTTTAATTTAGTGTGGACACGTTTTTTTTTTTTAGATTTAATTTGTCACTTTCATTTATTTCCAATCATAACAAAAAAACTGTAACTCATATACATCTGTTCCTTTTATATTAAACTGGCATTATAAGTGTAAGATATTTTATTATATGATGTTGACCCTGCAGTTTTACATTCACACAGTTTATATCCATTTTGAATTATTTTGTTGTATTTTCTTCTTTTAACATTGAAGATGGACAGGGGGGGGGCGGTTCCTGAAGGACGACACGACCTGCTCGGAATAAGATTCACGTAATAAATCTTGGTTACTCTGCCAACTTTGTCAGGCTATTAGACAGAGGGCCTAAATGGAATTGGTTTAAAAATGCATTGAATACAAAACATGTGCAGAGCTTTTTCTTCAAATAGTCTCGTCTACAAAGAAAGAAACAAACCTTAAACACGGCATATGCAAGTTTAGTTGTTTTCAGTTATCGGCATTAATAAATATGTTCATTAACAGGGATCAAACCCCTGTAATCGTCACCTAACTTTGCAGCTCTTCAAAGCGTTTTAGCCTCTTTCAGCACTTTGTTTTTAACAGAGCATGAGAAAGATGCTTTCAAAACAAACAAACAAACAATAGTAATTAAAAGAATCAACAGACAAAGTTAGCAACTAACTAGAGAAGAAGAGCAGGTCAACACAAGTCCAGTTTTCCACAGATGTTGCTGGAAACCCTGCCTCCTCCATGTTAGTTGATGGGACACTGACTTGGTTTCTGTCATCACACTGATGTACGTCCACATGTTCGTTTTCCCTGTCAGTTTGGTTTTTAATTAGTTATTTGATGCCGTAAAAACGGGGTCAAACTTTATGATTGACAACTGAGACTGACTCACGATTGGTTGAGGTCATCGGCTCCATCCCTTACCTTCAACGTAAAATGGCAGCGTTTGTATATATGGGATATTTTGGCTTCATATCTGGATAGTGGGAGGAAGTGGAGATGGATCGTCCATCTTTATTTACAGTATGGTCTGTTGTAGTGACGTGCCCCCTAGAGGCCAGACATTACAATACATCAGTAATAGTGCAATCAGGTAACCAACAACAAGTGTCCATTAAAAACACTTAAAGTTAAGCGCAGTACACATAATGAGGTAATATATTGTTACACGGGCATACTTTGAGTAAACAAACTAGTCTCCATGACGTCCAGCACTACAGTGAGTTCAAGTTTGTAATTAGAGCACAGAGTAAAAAACCCTCAGTGACTGAGACGAGTCTCCAGTGATCTGCGATCAGCTCTTTCGTTTGGTATGATGGCATGCAAGAAACACAAAATAACATGGGGCACGGGGCATCTATAACGAGACTGCGTGTTAAAAATAAACTGCCAATATGTTTGGACCGCGCGGAGAATTCCAGAGTACATTCCCCATATGCGGAGGTGGTGGAGGAGGTCAAAGAGGCCTATTTGTGTCACGTCCAGAGAGGGAAGCATAACCTCAAACGAAACCTGAGAGACAGAGAAACACGGCTTCGTTCCACTTAACTGAACTGTCTCTTCGGGGGGACATCCATTATGTGTTTGTGGGCCCCTAAAAAAAAGGAAGAGTTGGAAGAGGAAAAGAAAACAGGGACGGATAAAGGGAGAGAACACTCGATTCTTTGCTGTCTGTCAGTGTGTTTAATTACAACGCGATGAGAGCAGCGAGGATTTTGATGAACGAGAGACAACACGGGGTCTTTCTTCTGCCATACCAGGGCTCAGGAATGTGACTGGGCACAGACACACACACACACACACACACACAAACACACACACATCTCCATGACTTCAGACACTACATTGATTTCCTGGAGACTCACTCTAACCTTAACCATAGTTACTACTTGCCTAGGATCAGAATATCCTTGTGACCTACGTGTACTACTACGACCACTCTACTACATGTCTTCACAAATAAACATCACGCATACGACAGGGTCAGTAGGCACGTCGCGGCGACAGAAATGATGACATCGGCAGAAGCAAACGTTTTCATGACGTTTCAGATTTACGGGGTCTGATAAACCACCTTCACGTTTTCTGTCTCGATCCTTACACGAGCCAAATGTTGATCGCCTCGAGTGCCGCCATCTTTGTGTATGGATACCGCACACAATTCCGGAGGTGGCAGAAACATCTGTCCTAGCGCTCTACAATCTTTAGTGTGAGTTCTGTGGTGTGCCCCCTACTGGTGTCCCCGAGTAACACACATAGTAACCATTGCCTACGTGTACACGTGGTCAAACGGCCAGTATATCGCAGGCCTTACCCTAACCCTAAAACATGTCCTCACCTTTAAATTTGATGATTTACGTTATGGCGACTTGATTTTTGTCACCACTAGGACGACAAGTCCCCGTAATGTTGCTGTATAAACAGACCTAGGTCCCCACAACATGAGAAATACCTGGACCACACACTCTGAACACACACATACATGTAGGAGGGACCCTGGCAGAGACCTGCTGCCACCGACTTGTCGTCAAACACAATGCTGTTTGCACAGTAGAAGGGTGGAAGAGAAGGCAGCTGTAAAACATTACACCTAAATCATAGTGCAAGTCACACACACACACTGAGTGGTTTATCTTTATAGTCAACCCCCCCCCCCCCCCCCCCCCCCCCCTCTCCCTCCTCCTGTCCGGAACCTGTACAGTGAAACTCCTCTCTATCTACGTGTGGTATGTTGATGCTTTTACTTTACAGCCACTAAAAGGATTAAGGTGGAGCCAGTTTTTTCGTGATAGATTCGAGGTAAACACTGCAGCTCAGAGATTCCAGGTTGTGCTCTTATCACGCACATCTTTGATTGGTACGTGCCACCGCCTGTCTCCGGCCTCCGGACCCACTTTGTCTGCAGCCTCTTATTTCAGTCATATTTCCACCGGTGCTGTGAGAGATATCGAGGATGTGAAACGTGAATTAACTGTGAGGGAGAGATGGAACAAAATTACAGTTCAGAGCAGAGAACTCTTGGCTGTGTAACATGATCGGTCTCTACAATCTGATGGCGCTGTTGAATGTAATGAATGGAGGAGACGTTACACTCGCTCGGGCAGCATTGGCGATTTCCATCAATGTTTACATTCCTCACTGAGGGTTACACAAGAGGTGCAGTAGTGGCAGGGTTGGGCCAAAGGAGTGTGAGAGTGTTTACAGTGTGTGTGTGTGTGTGTGTGTGTGTGTGTGTCCATAGTCCGTTCAGGCCCTGAAATGTGTTGACCGAAATCAAGACTGACATCTTTGAATGTATGGGATCAAACAGGTAACTCCCCCCCACACAGGAAGGCAAGCAGCGAGTGGTACGAGGCTAAAGTCTACAGGGTGTGTGTGGGGGGGTTTATACATAACTCACGAGATGTTTGCCCAGCTCCTCCTGTGTGAGAGGTGAAGAGTAATTGGCCACGCCGCTCTTTTAAAGACACAAAAGCCCTTCACATTCCATATTTCTGTGTTTGCTCAAAGCCTGAAACTGTCACAGTCTCCGACACGTCACGCCACTCTCCGGAGGTGACACACAAGTGTTTTCTACGTCGTTTTATTGTTTTGATTGAGATACTCCCTAGCAGCCAAAGTTACATAGGAGTTTGTATATGCAATACACATCAGTAATTAAAAAGCTCTTTTCACGGATAAGGATGAACCTTAAAAGACACTGAGTTGTGTCTGATAAATCAACATGGCAGTGTATTCTTCACTGACATCACTATTTTCAAAATGTATGTTGTAAATACATTACAGGTACTACAGTCAAAATTAAGACAATCCACTTTTGACGATCAGAAATCAGAGCCTGTAAACTTAAATCATTTTACATTCAAACTCACCCACACCTCTAAATCACTCCAAAACCTTAAACATCAATCACGTCATTTTTAATTAAATTGGTCTTCTCCTTAGATACGTGTTTTAAAGACGCGGTTTCATGTGTAGCCGACCAGACGGGGCATGCTGGGAAAACTTTTGCGCATGCTCATGCACTTCTCCTGGTCCAGGAAGAGCGAGTTGGCCTTGACGGACAGGTCATGCTCCAGGGTCACTTTGGTTTTAAGCAGCGTCTGCAGCGTGTTCTCAGCCTCCATCAGCCTCTCCCGGAGCTTGTGAATGGTGTCCTCGATCTCTCTCACCTCACCCACGAGTCTGAGCAGGGAAGGAAATGCAAGGAGACGCAGCTCAGTGGGGATTTTCAGAAACGGAAGTGAGGGAAATAAAAATGAAACAGGAAACTTTTTATTTGTTATCTCTAGCTGTAATATTGACATAGTTGATACCATGTTGTAAACAGAGATTGGTTAAATATCTGAAAATGTAGAAAGCTCATAATGTTTCTGACATGTATTGTGAGAGGTGCATCACTTAAAGTTTTACATCCAATTTAAAGTGAAAAATATGAAATACACTGCATCAAATGGTAAAATGTAATTATTTCAACTTTGACAAGTTGCATAAGTTTTGGTTTTGTAGATACGATCCCCGGTGAAGTCCACATGGGTTGATAGAAGAGTTAATTGCCTCGTGCCACTGTGTAATTCTTATAACTACCACCAGATGTTGTCAAAGTAAGAAATTTAAAGATTCTATATATAGTGGCTTTAATTCGGGGTATTTTGAATTCCTGAGCTGAATTAGTGACCTTTTCGTTAGTGTAGAGTTTTTGATTTCTAAAACTAAGCGTGTAATTGGGTGGCTATTCATGCTAGCTGGCTATCAATTGATTCTCCCCAGCTTGGTTGTAGAACTACGAATATACAAGTGTGATAAATATATTTATGACAGTCACAGTATAACTGCAGATGTACCTATGGTGTGGGTTGTCCCTGCAGAGCTCGATGTTGGGCCTGCGGGTTCTCTCCTCCAGTCTGGTTTGAGCCACTTTCAGAGGACACTCCTTGTCTCTCAGGGCCTTTTTCAGAGACTCGATCAGCATCTCGGTCTGGAAGATCTCCTGCAGAGTCTGGATGAGGAGACGAGACAGAGGCAAAATTAAATCACAGGAAAACTACAAAGTCATTGTAGGAGCAGCTGAGAGTCTTTTCTATGAAAACAGGAGGGCAACTAGTGAAGAAGGTGGTGATTAGGGTAAAGGAAGAACTAAAGGGAAGAGGCAATGACGGTAAAAAGCTGCACAGCGACCTGCATTGTCCGAGCCCATTTCATGTAATTCAATTCCGGCGAATCACTCCTCCTTACAACTGACAGTGACTGAGGCTCATTGAGGACGGTGTGCCTCATATCACAGCTGCTGTCGAAGTTTAAACCCATCGGACAGCTGATGGTTAAACCCCCGGAGAATTAACCTGAGAACAATGTGATCCAGTGTAGAACTCTGCACAAACAATGAAAGCGGCGTCTATTATCATTCCTCTCTTGAAAGTTTGACAGTAAACATGCATGTGTCCACCACATAAGATAAATGTCCCCTACAGGCCATGAAGCAGACAATGAATATTTATCTCATCTGATATTTTTAGGGCTTTTTAAAGAGTCTAATTTACTACACCAAAACTTTAGTGCACCACCACATCATTAGAAATCATGATCTTAGTGAACAGACATAACCAGATTGTATTGTCTTCTGTGAACTGCGAGGGTGTAGAAAGGGTGATGACCTTAGCCAAGTGTGTCTGCAGGCTGTTCTTGGCGTCTGCGGTCTCTGATATGCGGTTGGTGAAGGCTACGTTGACATTGCTGAACTGGTTCCACATTTCGTTGGACGTGGTGTTCAGCAGGATCTCTATCTCGTCCCTGAGCTTGTGGGAGGCAGCTCGTTCGCTCTGCGAGAGCAGGATGTTGTCGTCGGAGAACTTGGACCACGAGTTCGGCAGAGAGAGTCTGACAGAGGGAAAAGTAAGACATGGTCATTTATAGTCCGTCTTCCCACCGTCTTCAAATACGTTGTAGTTTAAATGGTCCCTATCTGAGCAACATATCAAGAGCCAACCTATCTCGGATTTTGTCCTGACATTTATGGTCACCTGAGGATGAATCCTAATGACTGGAAAAAGTCTTTAACTCCATCAGCAGATCAAGTTTCGCACTTAGCCTTTTAAAAATATCTACTAAAAGGATTCTGATGGACTTTAGCTGTCCCCCCCACCACGAGGTTCATATTTGGATTGTCATTAATTAGGTGAAGCCATTCATGCCTCTCGTAGGATGAACTCTCTCTTTCATACAGTCTCACAGAACATGACAGCCCCCCCAAAAGTGAAGTCAAAACATCTTGATTGCCCCCTGGTGGCTGGCTGCAGTATAGATCATAAAATGGACCAAAAATAAAAAAAGGAAATGCCAAATTTATTCTTAGTTCTGATAAGTTTGGGTTTTAATTCATTAGTTTAGTTATTTGACGCTTCAAAAACAGTGTGAAACATGATGATTGGCAGCTGTGAACCGACTTGTGATTGGTCGAGCAGGTGTATCAGTGCATACCTCCACAATCACTACTGCACAGACGGCGCAACATGGCTGAGATGTTTTGGCTTCATTTCTGTACAGTGTGACGAAGTGGAGACGAGTCGTCCATCTTTATTTACAGTCTATATGCTACAGACTCTTAGCTTTAGCCTCTTAGCCTGGAGAGCACAGTGCGGCAGCGGAGAAACCAAAATGACTTTCAAAGATGTTCTAACTCAGTCCTGTATTTTAAGCTGGTTTATTTGACTCTACTCACGAAGGGTCTAGTCTTTCAACCCCTCTGTAGTAGCCGATACCATCTGATGTGTTCCTCAGATGGTGACACCTGTCGTCGATCCTCTGAGCCGTCACCTTGTCGCTCATGTCTCGCTCCAGTTCGTGCTGCGCTGCTCTGTTTGACCTGAGAAAAAAAATAAATACAAAAAAAAAACAAGTTTCAGAAACAATCCTACGTGTAATATTTCATTATCTGATGTACAAACTCACGCTAGCTGGGCGATGGCTCTGTCCAGGTGGCGCCTCATCCTTTCTTGACACGACTTGATGGCTTCCACTTCCTATTTGCGGTGTAAATAAACAGAAATAGAAACGCCTTACTTATTTTATCCAGTTGTACACACGACTCTACTCACACTGCTCCTTCGACGTTACCTTTATTAGGTCTTTCTCGACGTCGTCATGTACCAGATCGATGGACATCCGCTTCTCTCTGTGGTACAAACACTCTTGAGACACCTATTGACAAAGTGATTATGACTAAAAACACGTTGAGGTGGTTGTGTCACTCAATATGCGGCATTCTCCTTCATTGTGACATTCAAACAGCTGAGGAAGTAATTTGAGCAGAACGCTTCAGGCCTTTGTGTAAAGTCGGCGTAGAGCAATACATCAGCGGCGTTCTCATGCTTCAGTTACCTGGAGACGTCTCCCGCCACGTGGTCTGAGCCAAGGAAGGTGCCTGTGTCACCAGATCTCGAGCTAGATTACTCACTCTGGGTGAAACAGATTACCAGAGGCAGACACACAGGGAACCGAGGTGATCTAATTAGGACACTGGCCCAGCAGAAGTGTTGTGAGGGGCCGCAGATCCCGTTGCTACAACCAAACTGGAAACTCTATAGTCCAAACTGTTTCACCACAGACACCGTGACTCACCCGGTGTTATGCATGATTGATAATGTGTGCAAGCGTGTGAAGATTACAAGGCAAATTTGATTTTACGTAAATATTCCCTGCAAAATCCTCAAAATTCAGATACAACACACACACACACACACTCATTAAATTAGTGTACATCCCTTCCAGCCTCACCTGAAGGGGCCCCGTGGTCTCGGCCAGGGCTCTCTCCAGCCTCCTCTTCACCTCATTGAGAGATGCTATCTCTGTCACCATGTTGTCAATCTCGTGGGTGAGCTCCGACCTCCAGAAGACGATATCGTTGAGTCTCTCGCCGATGTTCTTGCTGCTCGTCTCCTGGCTTCTCCTGGTCAGCTGCTCTTTGTCCTGCATCAGCCGGATGGTGTCCCTCCTCAGTCTCTCTGCGCTCTTCCGGGACGACTCGGACTCCCAGTAGTTGCTCTGGTTGGACTTGTGCCAGTCGTCCGGGGTGTAGCGGGTGCTCATTGCTGTCCTGTTGGACGGGTAGAACATGGTGTGGGCTCGGACCAGGTCTAGATTCTCTCTCTGTAGGGAAGCGGAGGTCGGGACCGCGCTGCTGCTCTTGTAGTAGCTGTTGGTCCTCCACAGGTTGGCCGCCGGATTCACGGCAGGATGAGTGTTGCGATAGCTGGATGCCATGGTGGAGATGGCAGGGAGGAAGTGGCTGGTTTTTGGCCGAGCATATGTGGCAGTGAGTGTGGATCCAATCAGCTCCATTTCTGACTCCCCTCGCAGTGCCACTGGGTTCACACAACACCACTGGGTTCACACAACATCACTGGGTTCAACACAACATCAACACATGAAATAACAGTCTAATAATAACCCTGTACAAGGTAAAAAACATTTAGTTCTTTATATATTAAAGCTCCATACTTAAAAAATGAATCAAATATAATCAGAAGAATAAAATAAAGTGACACATAAAGAATTGAAAGAGAAGAAAATTGTCTTACCAAGATGATCAGAGCTTCTCCTTTTTGCCGGCCGCCTCTCGGTTGTGTGCACCTGGAAATGAGCTCAAGAACACACTAAAGGTAAACTGACATGCATAATAGATGGGCAAGTTTGCAAGTCATTCATTCAGCCGGCCAATGGCGTTGCACGGTCCTGGGCTGCAGGAGTCCGCCCGTCCAAGATTTCTGTTGACACAGAAGCAGTTGCCACAGGTTACTGCAACACTCGGCCTGGGATTTTCAAATTAATGGCGAGCAGGTGCTTTTATTTTGTTCGAGTAGATACAGTGGGGTTACAGAGGGATAGATGAGATGTTTTTTGTGTTTGTAATTTTTTCTTTTCCTATGTTCAAATTCCCAAATATGCTTATTGACTCTGCAACTCCAAATAGGCCCACTCTAATCTTTTTTCCTAAAATGGACAACAGAGAACAATGGAGAGAAATGCAGATAGCAAAAGGCAATGATTGGATTTCTGTGTTTCAAATCCTCCCCCATGGTTCCTGGGAATTTGCAGTTCTGCACAGTGCTCCTGTCCTTATCTTTTCCTCTGAATAACCTTTACTCCTCGATTAAATCTCAAAGTGGGTTAAAAAACAAAGGTGAAGCAAGGAAACACACTTTTTGATGATATTATAATAAAAACATGTTGCATAGTTGGGTTTTACAGATTTAGAGCTCACCTACCTTCAGATGTCTTGTTAGAAGAAGAGCAATCTGAGCTTTGTCTTCGACGCAGGCAGCATCAGATTGCTGTCATCCTGAGAACCACGCTGTCTGTATGGATTACAGTCGCCCGCTTAATGATTCATGCCACAGGAAGAGTCCACACAAACCCCTGTAGCACAGAATAATAATCTGTGTTGTGTTACCTACCATTGGAGCTGAGGATCGTTTACACTAATCTGTTCTGAAGGGCTGAGGCTGGACAGACGATAGCCTGGTTTCCACTACACAGACGAGCAGAGCTGTAGCCAGGAGTTACTCAGCTGCTCTATTCAATTCTTACCGGAACAAAATCTACGTGTGTTATTGTTTATTTGGGTGTTGCTAACGCAAGTTGCTCATTAACCTACGTGTTCATATTGGTTGGTGCATATATGTATTTTACAGTGTTATCACAATGTGTTTTGCACAACACTGAAATGTAGTGAGATCAGCTCTAAGTGCTACTTGTGACGCTGTTGAACAATGTTACTGCAGCAACGTTTTAGTTTAACTAGCGTCATTAAAACCTTAAAATATGTGACCTTCCTACAGGGGTTACAAAGTATTCAGCTTGTCTGTTTTCTGACCCGATACACTGAGAATCTGAGATGAGCATTGGGAAGAAAATATATTAAAATGAGGAATGTAGTGAAATGAAATACTTCATCTTTTGGCTCATCAGCACAACATTATCATAACTATCAGGGCTTTCAAACGATTGTGCAAGAAACTGAATCTATTCTGAGGAACGAACCACATGGACCACCTGCCACTTCTGTTGATTGCTGGTTATTTCCTGAATTTTCTTTTTCTTCTTCACTCAAATTCTTCACCTTATATGATATTACTTTTCACAGAAACATTTTGCTTTGGTCTCTCAAATATGATTGTGAAGAGGATTCTGACCACTTGCCACAGCTTGCAGTGTAATTTCCAACTCACTAATAACGGCTCTGGGATTGACTTGCAGGTTCGGTCTATTTGAAAGGTTAGCGCTCGGCGGCGGCATCAAAGCGGCCGCTCCGTGCACTATTTTGCTTCTCCCGGCGGGGGCTACTATTGTCATGAACGTGGAGGTTTAGATTTAGAATGGAATGAGATGCCGTCGCTCCACCCCTGCGGCACGCAGCATCACTTAACATGGCTAAGTTGAAAAAGACCCCCCCCCCCCCCCGCATGCCACCCTGACCTCAGCCGCTATAAATACGGGCCAGAAAAGCCAGAAAATCCAGCCCCTCGTATGAAATTCCTCCCGTGCAGAGAGCTGCCAGTGTCCCCTGGAAAAGCGCTTCCTCGTCAACCTACCTCAGAATGTGACGGAGACGTTAGAGGGGCCTATATGTGCTCCTGCCTTGTGGCCCATGAGAGTATGTTGTGAACTACTGCCTAGTGGAGACGTCTGAGAGAGCACAGTGACATAGAAGTGAAGGGTGCAATGCTCAGAGGAATGAAAACAAAGCACTTTCTTATCGTTGGCCTTAAATGCTCATTTTCGAAGGAACGGTGTTGCTGTGGTGAGCTCTGACGGCCGCACAGGGACTCTCTGTTCTCCCCGAGACGTTGTGGGTTTTCTCTGGGTACTCCTACTTCCTCTCACGCCAGCCGACGCTAATGTCGATCAACAAAAAACCTGATTTTCAGAGTGTAATTTGTCCTGCCTCCTGAATCCTGACCCGGACAATCTCCTGCTGCGTTCTGCGAATGTTTCTGACCCAATTTTCCCGGCATTTTCCAGAGTTCATGTGTGAAAACGCTCCGGCCACCCCTGCACCATGGAGACCATATCTGTACAGCAGTTAGTTTGAGAATGAAAAGTGAACCGAGCAGGAAAGGACACGTATCATTACTTCTCGACGTTTATGTCACATGATGTCTGGCCCTTCGATTTTTTTCTCTTTTAGGCTCAGATGAGACAAAACAAACGATGCACTGAATCTCGGGTTAGTGATTTCATGTGATCGCTCACAGAGGCTCGGTTTTTAACGATTGGTCGGTGAGTGAGGACTTAAGACGTCTCTGCGGCTCGGACACATGTTCACAAACTGTGCTTGACATTCACATATGTCGTGTCCTCTTCAAATATGACAATAAGTGCGTTCTTCAGCCTCCTTCTCTGACACCTAGTAACCCCTCAGTATTAGGACTGCCAAATATAAACATGAGAACTCTGCACTCGTAATGAAGCTGCCAGACGCCATCAAGCAGAGATTGATGCTTTGCAGTGTTCGCTCTTAACTCTTCTCCTAAATTATGTTCAGAAATACAACGTACTTCCAAAACAAACACTTCCCTGCTGCTCTCGTTTAGCTGCAACACTTAGAGAACACGTAACTGCCCAGGAATGACTTTACTTTCTCACTGATTAAAAAAGCAGAGAATCTCACGGCCTTAAAAAAACACATCAACAGTTCTGTCATAACTTTCCATATGAAGAAAAACACACACACACACACACACACACACACACACACACACACACACACACACACACACACACACACAGACGTTCCCTAAGGCCTTGACACATCCCTCACTTTTCACCATTGACCTTCAGCTTATCAGGTAAGAATAGACAAGTGTAGGGGGTCACACATGTTTTCTAAACATTCCCACCCAGTGAAAATAAGTCCTCTTCTATTCTCCCCCCCCCCCCCCCCCCCCCTTCACTTGGACCTGACTCACTTCCTGCTGCAGCGCTCTGGTCACCACGCCACAGTTTCCTCTTTTTTAAAACCTCGCCACGCTCGCTCGCTCCTCTGACTCTGAAGGTTTAAACGGGTTAAATGGACCTGCAGCATTCTTCTCTGCTCCTGTCCAATTACACAGGGCATCGGTTTCCCTTCATGAATTCTGGATGGGGCCATCTTTGAGGAGGGCCGGCCACACCTGGAGAGGAAGTGAACCATCAAATCTGATGACAGCATTAGAGATCCCCCACCGAGATAATGGGGGCGTCCAGATGGGTGAATCACAGGAGCCTCCTCTCAGCTCAGGTCATTTGAGATGGGCGGGTGCGTTGTGTGACTGGTTTACTGTTGTCGCCATGATACATTACGCGTCCGTCCTTTGCCTATTGTGACACAGAGGCCTCCTTTCCTCCGAGCCACCACGGTCCTGAATCAACTTCACCATGTGAGCCAATAATAATGTTCTGAGCAATTCCCTCACAGGGGTGCAGCAGAAACGCAGCAGAAACCGTAGAGACAAAGCGGCCTCTTTGTTATTGACGCTGCAATTTAATCATATTCTTTTCTAATTCAATTTGATCTCAAAAAACAAATGAAGATTGTGTTCTGAAAGCCGTTTAACCAGCAATTTACCAGCCTCCAAAAAGGCCCCACATTGATTTGGAGCAATGTTAGTGGAATAATCAGAGCTGCTCAGATTTAAAAAGGCTTCAAGTGGTTTTCTAGTAGACGTAATGATTCCTGGAGTGTTTTTGTTTTGAGGTTTGTTTTTCTTCAGTCCGGCCTCACATCTTACATTTCGTGGTAAAAGGATAACTGTGGCATTTTGCTATTTTGTACCTCCGCCAAGGAGGTAAGAAGTTTTCTCTGTTTTTTGTTTTTTAGTTTAGCAGGATTACACAAAAAACACTCAACCGTTTTGCCACGGAACATCCTATTTATATATTTAGTGTGAATATAGATCACGGGGCAGATGCAGGTTTTTTTATCTAATATTGAAAATGGATCATAAATAAAAATATTCATTCTTTGGAAACGGTGATGTCTTCTTTCAAACAACTAGGCACTGTGGTTAATGCATTTGCTGTGACAGTGAGTATTTATCAAACACATGTAAGCTGGTCTTTGTCGTTAGAGTAGTACACAATAAGAAGAATACACACTATCGTCAGGTGTATCCTTTTAGAGGAGCCGGATTCATATACACACAGAAGTTGCATAGCAATAAGAAGCCAACAGTGTGCATGTTTTTGTGTGAGGTTGCATGGTAACTACACTGTGTCTGTACTTTGGCTAGAAGAAGCCTCTGAGCCACAGAGTACTCTCTGAGCTCTATTATATTACCTACACAAAGGAGGCAAATGGATTCTGGATCAGATACTCAGACGGAGGAAGCAGCCTCCAGACAGACAGTCAGGCAGCAGGCGATGAATGTGCCTGTGAACCGTCACTGAGGACAACATCCCTGCTCCTTCACACACAGGCGAGAGATGACTTAGCCTTTCTACATTTTGATCTCCACCTCATTAGCATTCGACCCTCAGTGCCTGTGGGATGGTGGTTAAGAAATGTTGCTATTCTACCTCAGTATTTGTTTGGACTGTATGTGAAGATGGACGAGGCGTCATCCCAAAAAATGATGCCAAAATAGCCCGGAATACGAACGCCGCCATCTTGTGCTGACGTCATTTGGAGCCAGTGGAGCTACGGTATCGCCAATGCACGCACTCGACAAATTGTGAGTCAGTCTCAGCTGTCAATGATGTTTCACCCTGTTTTTATAGCATCAAATAACTAATTGAAACCAAACTTTGACGCCTAGTTTGACTCGTTAGATTGGTCCATGTCCCATCTGCGGACATGTAGGAGTTGATGTCAGCCACCAGGGAGCGATTGAGAATCTTTGGCTTCACTTTCAGGGAGCTGTCATGTCGTCCATCTTTGTGTTTTTAACTGTGAATATCTGTCTCGTAAAATGCAGCATAAACTGAAATGCAGCAGACGGAGGTGCGTGGTTGTTGTGGCGGCCTGGCTGTCGTGTGATGGTGCACTGGTGGGTGGTGTGTGTCTGACAGGACACGCAAGGACAGGATGGACTCTGGCCACCCCGCCCCCCAAGCCCCACCCCCCCAACTCTGTGATCAAGGCTCCCAGTCGCAAACTTCCAGAGTGGGACGAGGGGGCCATGAATGCGGGGCTTTGTCCAGTCCATGGTCATCACATTCCACTGGAGCCACTGTGTGGCGCGCAGCAGAGCGTAGGACAGGGCAGGACAGGGCAGGACAGGGCAGGACAGGGCAGGACAGGACAGGGCAGGAGAGAGGAGGCCTGGAGATGAAACGCTGGCCAGAATCTCTGCCGGTCGTATCGTCGTGCAACATGGCGATCATATCAAAGATGTGGTTTACCGCCATTTATGTAGAGGAAGTGATCATTTCTTTGAACTCATGGTGAATCTCACTGGGCCAATGACTTGAGCCCAAACCATTCACAACAGCGCATCTCAGCAGAAGTTCGTAGAATCAGTTTCCCGACTTAAAATCAAGGTTTTCTGACATTTTACATTTGCTTTGTCACTGGTGTTTGCCTCTGATCCAGCGTTGTATTGTGTTGTTTGTGTTGTGTTGTAGTGTTGCTCGATGTAGCTTCATAATTGTTCTACAGTCTTCTGCATTACCGCCCCCTGGTGGACTGGAGTGGAGCAGAATGTTGTTCACACGTCAGCGTGATAATTTGCCTCATCTTCCCTGGTCAAGTCTGCAGGAACTTTTTCGCTCCTTCAAAAAGTTCCTGTTACTTCTGGTCGAAACGCAGCTGAAGACGATCTCCATGCTTTAAACCCTCATTGTTGTAACAGACAGCACCTCTACTGGTCATTAACTGGAAACGTTCATGCAAGAGGGAAGTTTTATTTGCACTAACGCTTCATTCTTTGACTGCATGGGTTGGAAGGTATGAGTCAGCAGCATTGGCAGAATACTTGCTCCCGATACAGAGAAATCCCTCCGACTGCTGCACAGAACTGCTGAATGATGACTTTCCATTAACACCTCCACTGCTGTGTTTTCCTTTCCACCGCTAGATCCGTCTGTAGATCTTTCTCCTTGGAAAAATCCAACAGTCACAAGTCAGTTCTTACACATATACGAGGTTTTGTTTAAAGCCGTCAGAGTGTCTGTAAATCGAGTTTAACAATGTGCATTGAGGTTCTACAACTGGCTTGTTGCTTGTAATTCAGGCTATTTTGGGCCAAACGTTTATAAAGGGGAGAGAGGTCTAATGTTTCCATGCTGAGTCAGGAGTTGAATTATTCACCCTGGGCGTGTGGATCGCTCTCACACACATACCTCCACCCCAAATTTGGGGAAATGCAGCTCGCGCTCGTCATCTAGGCAAAGCAGCGAGGGAGCACGGATGATAGAAACCTCAGCTGGTTACACGGTGACTCACGATCATGCAAGTAATGGTCAGATGAATATCTGGAGCCTTAATCATGAGGAAAGAACCCGACGTTCCTCATGTCGGTGCCTCTTGTGAGCGAGGGGGTGAGAGGAGTCATGTTCAACATGTGGCCAGCTGATGTGAGAGACAAGGAGAGGAAGGAAGGAAAGAAAGGATGCAAGTGTCAAGTCTTGATGCCTCCACTTTCTTTTACTTCTACCCTCCCCCATCATTCCCTTTAATCGCTCATTAAATGTCCCATCTGCTGCGGCTCTACCCTGTTTGCTCCAGCAGGTCGTCGTCTATGTCCTCTCACACAAAGAGGTGTCTGTCAGTGTCGATGGGAGACGGTGCACAGCTGGATCTTGGCAGCATGGGAACGAGGAACTGGGGCTACTGGGTCCAGATGGACTCTGTGACCATCTCTGCTCCCTAATTCACAGCCGTCCAAACACACCAGTGTCTCTGAGGGGAGACGTTTGCTAACTGAAGGCAGAGCAGCTCCACTGTTCTTCTCTGGCATGAAAGGCCTCAAGTTTCTGCTGATGTCTTTATTTGGAAGCATTGGAGTTTTTTTTTTTTTTCTTATTTTATCACAAGTTGTTTCAACATTGACTCTCGGAGTCGCTGCCAGCAAAGTGTGGGAGCGGAGGCAGGTGCAAGTTTTAGAGCCACGTTGAAAAAGAAATTCTGATGTCACAAGGAAAAAATCCTAATTTTATGAAAATAATATGCATTTATTCTCCTGATATTACAAGTATCCGACTTTATACTACTGCTATACCAGTTTACTACTTTCTACTTTTTATACTACTTCTTTATACTTGAGATTAGAAGCCCGGTAGAATTGTATCTATTGTTTATGCTTTAGGAAACACTCTGCTCTGTGTGTGTAGTTACTACTGTAAAAACCACAAAACACACAGTGAAATGAACTCTAATCCGCTTCAAAAAGAGGCTCCACAAGCAAAAAGTTTCACTTGATCTTGCGATCACGTGTACTTTAGCGATACACACATTCAACATATACACAGCTGCGGCTACAGCATTCCCCAGGCGTGCATTCTCTGTGCGTCCCACCAAAGGTCAGAGTGCATCAAGTGAGATATCAGATGGATTCGATGGTATGTTCTCGTGCCTTCAGAGAGACACACCCTGCTGCAGTGCAACGCTGCAGCTATGTTGTGACGTCTAGTTACACTGAGAGGATTCATAGTTAACATTTAAATGATTCTGTTTTGGGTTTCGATGCTGAAGGAGTAGTTTACCCTCCAGGTGACCTCTGGGTAACTAGTTTAATAATCGTGTTTCATTTATGTAGCTTCTTCAGTTTTATTGTATTGTATCACAGCTGCCTTTCTCCTGAGTAAATGTGGCAGTGTGACCATGAAACTACTTTTTTTGCAGAAAATATGATTGAATGGGCTCTAATCTGTGCGACACACACACACACACACACACACACACACACACACACACACACACACACACACACACACACACACACACACACACACACACACACACACACACACACCCTGTCTGAATTCCTCTACAGTAGTTCTGTCCCAACAAAAGGCCAAGGAAGATTCAGTTTTACCGCTACAAGGCGGATAATGGCGTTTAAAACCATGGCGTTTTTGTTCAGAGGCATTTTGAACCCCGCCCTCTGAAATGCCAAAGGCATCTGGTTGACAGCTCCTCACAAGCTTTCAAATTGTTCTCCTTCTCCCAAATTTGGACTGAAGCAGAATGGAACTATTGTTAGTGTAAGTAGCAGACATGAGAGAAATTCATTTATCTCTGCTGGCAACTCAATCGTCTCATAGATGGATGCAAATGGAACTTCTCAATTTGTTTTGAGATTCTTTTTCCACCTTTTTCTGGGCCCTGGGATGTTGGACGTGTTTATCAGAATCAAACTGTGGGTAACGGGTATGGCGTCCGTGTTGCCAGGGTATCATAATAAATGGAGCAGGCATGTGACAATTATGGGCGTCATGGTTCCCAATTTTGGCACCACACAGTGAGCTGAGCTGTAAAAATGTCTCAGTGGAATTCCAAGTGGTAGCTTCTTCAACGACTTCTCTCCTCTGTCAAATCCCCAACCCCCGATCGCCATCATGTCCCTCATTACCCGCCGTTCTGACTGTGATTGTGATGATGTGTGCATGTACTGAGCTGCCATGTCAGGTGTACGCGCCACGTGAGAGGCACCACGGGCTGCGAGTCGGCCCCCTCGCGTGGATCTGCGGCAGCCACACGCCCTCGTCTTGTGTGTGGACAGGATGGGCCGCGGCAGCTGGGAATGCACATTGACCTCAATGGGAGGAGCCAAGGTCAGCAAAAGTGAGGCCAGGAGAAAGATCAGACCTGTTGCACTGTGCCTAGAAGTCAGGGCTTCACCCGACAGAGACATGTTACACATTTTGTAGCATGTGAAGGAGATTTTAAGGAAATCTGCAGATCTTTATTTTAATGGCTACACAAGAAAGGACTTCTGGAAGCTGATTCTCAAAAGTGCACCAACAAACATGCACAAAGCTGAACTGTTAAACATTTGTAAAAATCCAGATATAATTCATAAGAACTTGTCATTGTTTCAGTATCTTTTCTTTTTGTCCTCTCCACGGCTGCTGCCAGGGCTCCGACTCTGCGTCTGTGCGTAACCCCATGTGTCTGTGGTAAACTCTGTTGTTTCACACAGTTTATTTCCATGCAGCGTTTGTGGCGACCACCCAAGTCCTCTGACCGCACCGCACGTTGCTGCACGTTGGAGCGGGAAGCAGAGGAGGACCTTCGATGTGTTACTACCTCGCTCCTCTCGCCCTGCAGCACGGCCATCACGTGCCCACATAGCTGACGGTGCCTGCTGAGGACACAGGGGCACAGCTGCACCCGGGACTGGATTTCACCCCCCTCACATTGGAGAACCTCTTTACACCCCCCCCCTGCAGACACCACCATCAGTGGGAGCCTGTGCTTGGTCGTCTGCAGTCATTCTGCGGCTGTGACGACTCATTATGGTGAAGTAATATGAGGGGATGGGTCTTCGCTCAGCCAGTTCCATGCATTCATCCGTCTGCTTGGCTGGATGCATGGCCACCGACGCACAAACATTTCCAGATGTGGTGTGCAGAGGCATGCACGCGTATTCAGCAGCAGACAAATGGCACACAGCTTTCCCAGCATGTTGAAATGCTGCATGTATGGTTTGGGCTCGTTTCAATTTACCTAATGTCCAAGGATTAATCAACAGGTGGTCAGCACTGTGACCTTAGAGAAAGAAGGTTCTTGGTTTGAATCCCGGTTTGTACATCGACTCTGTGATGGACCGGCGACCTGTCCAGGGTGAACCCCACCTCTCGCCCCATGTCAGCTGGGATTGGCTCCAGATTTATGACTAACGGCCTCTTGCTTGTATCAGCGCACAGTCGACACATACATGGACCCACAGTTGTTAAAAATGCAACAAAACATTCATATATTTAATTTCCAGAGATATAGATTTAGAGAGCTATATATCATGCAATGCTTCACAAACTAACTAGATAATGACTAGAACTACGTAGAGTTGCAGAACTCCACCATGGCCCAACAACGTCCTTACATTTTCATCAAAATTCATGAATTATTCCCTGTGAAAATGTAAATAAAACACCCTCAGAATGTTAAAGTAAATTAAACAGAAAATCTTAGATCCACACCCAAGTTTAAAGGGATCTTCTCTGACACACATCACATCCTTCCACCAAGTTCCCTGCTGTCGCTTTTGCATAATCTTGCTTACAAACAAACCAACCACAAAAACAAAGGGACGGGGGGGGGGGTTCAACAACTGATTCAACAAATGAATGTGTGAATGACAAGCTTCAGAACACGAATATGTGCTGTTGCTTTGATAATCAGCAGACGCGCTGTTGCTGTTACTATCCTGCAACAACAGATACACAGACACGCCAGTCTGTGACACTTTTACAGTGAGTGATTAACGTCTGACAGCCCACAGCCGCACGGTGCAGCCGATTGGCCTGAGAGCCCAGTGGTCCCGGCTTGAACTGTATCTGTGTACAAAAGTGTAATCGTGATCACGGCAGCGGCACAGGAAATAAATCACACAGTCCTCTCTTGTCCTTAGAAGGTCTGCAGGCGGGGTGCTGCTGCGTGAGTGTTTGCCTCTATGAGAGATTTGCTGCTGCACTGTTTATTAGCTGGAGGTTTTGTTTGAGCCATGCACAGCAGCCCAGTGCCCCCTGTCTGCTGCAGGCACACAAAGAGCTGCTGTGTCACAGTTAAACCAAACCATCCTCCGAATCTGTTTCCATCTGCCAGAGAATGATGAGCCGGACCCGCCCGGCGACACTCTCCCACCTTGCAAATTGATATCATACCACAGTCCCACTGTGGCTGCTCCCATCTCAGTCTGCAGACGCTGCTACCTTCAAAAATGATTTAGCAAATTGGTGCACGCTCGTTTCACTGTGCACATCAGAATTCAGTGAAAGCAGCTATGATGTAATGCAGATTTATAAAAGTGCTCTTCCCCCCCGCCGTCCCTCTGTCCTTTGGGCGTGGCTCCTGTCAACATTAGGGGGTGGGGACGGGGCTGCAGGAGCCTTTTTGGAAAATCCGGAGGAGACGTGGGACGAGGGGGGGGGGACGTAGAGGACATCTGTCTGTCTGTCTGGTGGAAGGAAGATAAGAAGGAGGAAGAATGAGGGAGATAAAGAGGTCAGAAAGTGAGAAGGAACCAGAAATTATCCGACAATAATAAATACATGTGATAGGAGACATGAGAGAAAAGTGCGTCCTGTCAAATGTGAGGTGCTCCCTGCTGCTCCCTGTTGTCCATCTGCAGGGACGAGTGGAACACTGCTCCCTTTGTCCGCTGCCTCCTCCTTGCTTTTTGGACTATTTCAGCCACGTCCTGCAGATCATGCAGGCTTTTGCTGTCTGAAAATGTTTGGCTCTCGAACGTTGTGCGAGGAGTTGAAGGAGGACAATTAGAGAGAGAGAGGGAGGAGGGGAGAGGAGGGGAGAGGATGCCAAGGAAGGGACGTTCTTTACAGGAGGAGAGAGGGAGCCCAGGGAGAGAAGAGGGGTAGAAATAATGGGGAAAGGGAGGTTTGGACTCGGAGAGGCGATGGCAGGAGAAGTGAAAACAAACACAGAGGTTGGATTCGGGAGCAAAGTGTGCTGGAGCTACCTGGTCTGTCATTAGAGGAGTAATGAGGAGCAGCCAGGGCAGCAGCTTCGTCCTCACAGGGACAACACGCTCCCTCACAAAGGAGGACATTGTTTACAAGTTGAATACACAACAAGAAGCTTTGATGCATGCAATTTAAAAAAACGACTCTGTTCCATAGTTAGAAGGAGGTGATTTATCTGCACCTATACGGAATCTGCATGCACGCACAGGGAGTTCTCATCCTGCAGTGAACTTTAATTTATGATGTTGAAGCAAACTGTAAAAGTTTACTCTCACAGATGCATTACCTCAGGTTTGTGGCCTTTTTATTCCTGACTTGCTGTTGTTGTTGTTCGAACTGAATATAAAGGACAAAGAACATTTGCCCTTTAAGATCTAATTTCCTGAGTCTAAATCCTGGTCTTGCTTTTCCTCGACTCATAAAACAGAGGAGAGGGAGTGAATCCTGAGCGACGCTGTGTGTAATGCTCTCGTACTGCACGTCACATGACGCAGTTTTATATAAAAGTTTCCTGAGTTGCAGTTGATGCCAAACTTCGGTTTTAGCCAAAGTGTAATTGGATCACTCAACTGTTTCCACGGCGCATTATTACTTTTGGCCTTGTTAGGTTGTTGCAAATGCAAATTTAAATTAGTGCCTCTTCGTTTTTTAAATCACAATTTTTTTTATTTAAAAGTTAAATTCTTGCTCGGTAAAGTTCATCCCGCTCTCCTCTTCATCGCCGTTGATGACATCCTCCCAAAGTCTTTTTCATACGTTTTTCATTTGTTTCTCTACTTTTTGATTTGAGGCGTAGAGTGTTCCCAAAAGTGAAGCCAAAGCATCTCAATGACTGGCTGCAGGATAGGTTATCAACCCCTGTCTCCTCCATGTCAGTGGATGGGACATGGACAAAACTAAAACAGTCCAAGTAAGGTAAGTTTGGTTTTAATTACTTATTTGATGCAGTAAAAACGGTGTGAAACATCATGATTGACGGCTGAGACTCAGCCGTCAATAATACACCAGCTCCATCCCCTGATATGTCGCCTCTTCTCCTATGCTACGCTAAACATATCTAAGCTAACTGTCCTCTGGCTCTATAGCACCATAAGTTAGTGGAATACATTTTCTTATTCAACTCAAATCAATGGTCTAAAAAACTTTGATTTCCCTAAATGTCAAACTAATCCCTTAAAAGTAAAATATAATGATTATATATCAAACACATGTTCTGATTGGTCCGGCTCTGCGGATATTTTCCCGTAATGAGGTAAGTAATTTACGAAGCCACACATCTGGAAGCCTGATCTGATTAAAAATTTGATTTCTTTAGAAAATTGAGATTTGTGCCAGGACGGTGCGACGGCTGCTCAGACGACAGCTCCTGTAACGTTCCTCTCCGAGTTCCCCAAACGTCTTTATAACTGGTTTCCCATCATCGTGCTGCAGAGAGTGTGTTTCTGATGAAGTGTCACGCCACTAAAAATAAGTGCAGTGGATGTTTTTATTTGAAACCGCGGCCGGAGGAATGGAAAGTCTGCGTGTGTTTGAAATAAGAGCTGTTTGCTAAAGAGGAAGGTGGTGACCTGACATATACTCACATCAGTCCACGCTGCAGACACACCCGGGCCACTTTAAATGTCAATAACACAAACCTCCACATCCCAACTGCTGATTTGAATACAATAGAATATGTTTCTAGCAATAAACGAGGCCTAAACAAGATGTTGCAAGATGTTTTCATCGCTCGCTGTAACGCTGATGCCTCCAGGAATGCTGCTGGACTTTACTGGTGCCAGTTCTGGTAACACCCAAAGCATCCGAAGCATTCCAGGCTGGGTGGGCTCGCAATTTATAAATACACCCCCCAAACATGTCCGAAATTCACTGTGTGGTTTTATTGCAAGCCACGAGGTTCGCCGCCTAAATAATACGAAGAGGACGCTGGTGTGTGTTTGCGTTGATCATGTGCTTCTACGTGCAGCGGCGAGCAGGCGACAGGAAATCAGACAGGTAGACCGAACAGTCAGAGTCATCATGATTTATGCCGCCTGCATATTCACAGCCGCTGGAATGTGATCCTGGATTTATGCAAATATGCGTCACATGCAGACGCATTATTCAGTTCAAGTATAGGACCTGTTTATGTTGTCAAAGGTCACATCTACGCCTTCGCTGCAACGACTCAATCAGTTTAAAGGAGGGGTTCGGATTTCTTTTTGAGAAACTCTATTCTGATCCTGCGCTCAAATGCCATTTGTATATAGAAATAGTGAGTGAGGCCATGTTAATTTGAGTTCCTGTTTGTGCCGTGAGGTTTCCACTGCTGCAATGAAAGGCTAACTGTAGCTTAGCATAGCTTGCATACAACTTTTCCATGATATTTTGCAAGTATGCAAGTATTATGTAAGAGCACTTGTTAGATTTCTTGGAGAGCAAATCTTTGCATGTGAACCGTCTCCCACTATTTATTTGTTGTTAAATTTATGTCACGCGGTCAAATATTAACTTCCACAATCAAATGTCTGTGTTATTTTCTTCTCAATTTGATTATATAATAGAATTTTGAGTATTTGTTGACTGCTTATTCAAACCAACAAAGCATAAACATCCTTAGCAGAATGTTAATCCCTCTGAGGCCGGATCAATGTCTGAGCTCATTACCTGGCGGCCGTCCTCTGCAGTAAAAACCTCACTCTTCCACGCTCGCTTGCAAGGCTTCCCGTTCTGCACCAACTTTCCAGCGTCTAAACGTCTTTTACTGCCACTTTGCACTTAGTGACCGCACTTTTTCCATCGCTATGGCAAACCACGCGAGGAGCCTGCAGTCCTCTGGTGATGCACGGCTGGGATTTGCCAGCCAGGGGTTGCTGGCTGTGGCTTAATGGCTCTTTAATCCGCCAGGGGCTGTCAGTCAACGTGGGGCCGGCTTGGCTTGCTGAGTAAATGTCAGGGATTATGAATCAAGCCTATAAACGGTCATTAATGCTCCATTTTCAAGGTTCTGATGCAGAAATACAATAGACGGTAAAGTCAGAAAGAATTCTCTGTCTTCTACACAACACTACACCTTTGGATTTGATTTGCCGTGTATTTATTCCCGTATGAATTTTAAGCCCCTGAACCCTTGTGGAGGAGGATGAAAAAGAAATCCCATTAAGTTCCGGCCTCGTCATCCACATACACTCAGCCCTCCTTTAGATGGAATGACTTCCAGGGGCAAACCCAGTGATTCAGCACCGCATCCTACAGGAAATCCCTGAGAGCAGCACCAAGGACCAACTTCTCAAGTGCTCCAGAATGCAGGGGCAGGTCACAGATGTGTGGGATTAACCCGTGAGACTCTGGGATTTCAGCGTCTCTTTCTCGCCGTCTCACGTTCGACAGTGTAACGATGGCGAAATGGAGATATCGGCCTTTTAGGCTATTATCTCAGCAATTTGATTTAGCGTCTTCAGTACTTGACCTTTCCCGTGAATCTCTGCTCTGGCGACAGTCTGTCTCGTGGATCGCTTTCACTACTTGTGAAGCAGACGACCGTTTTACCTTTGTGTCCCCTTTTGTCCTCTTTGCAGAAAATGCCTCTTTTACAGTTACTACATGCTTTGTATTTCATTACGTCGCACCCAAGCAACGGCTGAACCGCTCCTCGGCATTTGCAAATACTAAAAGACTGTACAGTTATGCAGCATCTCAGCAGTCGTAAGCTGACGTTAATTAAAAAATCGGGAACGCGCTGGATGCAGAATGTGGAGCGATGCCAGAGCCGAGGATATCAGGCTCCTCTGAGCTGGAGTCAAGTCCACACGAGGCTTTAGGAGCGTAGCCCCTCAAATCCGGAAGCTTTGGCCCAAATCATTGGAAGACCTCCGCGGTTCGGTTCAGCCACACACACATACACGTGAAAAAAATAAACGCCAGAGGGAAAAGGGAGGTGCAGATGATGGAGCGGTGCAGCATCCGTCCAGTCCATTTCCTAACGTTTTGAAATCCCCACCCCAGCTTTTTTCAGTCAGAGGGAGAGAATGTGCCGGGGCACGCCCGTGTTTTGTGTAAATATATCGGGACTCCTCCGGGGCTACCACCTCCTCCCAGGGCAAAAGATGGAGCACGCCACGGGCCCCCCCTCCCCACGCTCGCGCCATCCTAGCTTCCTCCCGGGGAAGGAAGCTGACCCTCTCCACCCTGCGAGGGAGGAAGAGGAGGGTGTCGGCCTGCACCCTTCGACTGACAGCAGGAAACGGTTGGAGGAAACTGAGCGGAATTGTGTATTTCTGTTGTGGCAGAGCGGATGTGTTGTGTCAGTGAAGCTGTAGAATGTCAGGACTCTGCGACCTTACATTCCTGAGACATTCACTGTCTAATCATTCCATATCTCCAACACAACAAGTGTTTTAACAGCTTTTTTTTAATACGGGAGGTCTCTCCTGGCAACAACTTTTTTATTTCACACACGTTTTGGTCCGGAAATTTAACCCCGACGCCAAAACTCCCTGCAAAACAAAACACTTAAGGCCGAGAACAATCCGTCCAGTCACAGGCCAAAGAAGCAGGTTTTTCAGAAACACCAACACTGCTTGAAAGTAGTAAAAAAAATCAAAAGGCTTCACACTCTAGTGTTGACTTAAACAGGGGCGACAGGCAGCTCTTTATATCCAACATACCAGCGCCCACCACATTACCAAGTGCCATTATTATAATCACATCCAGCACTACTCCATGCATTCCTCAGCACGCCACGATCCAAGGCCACACTGTACCGTGTGTTACGTCTGAACCCGGCTTTGCTTTGGACTCATTCCAACCAAAGAAAAGGTCAAACGTGTCTCACCCCTTTTGTCAGTGACTTTAAAATGAAGATGCATCGTCCAGATCGCGTTCGAATCCTTAGATTACAAACAAACTGAATTCTATCTATTATAACTTTTAACTTTGTTTGAAACGTAATGTTTGTTCGGCCTGTGTTGATGCTGCGGAGCCATTTTGGAAATATTCCTCTTTATTAGTGAGCCACCCCTCGAACAGTTCTACGATGGACCCCAACTTTCTTATTGTTTGTGTGCAGCGCATTTAGTTTTTTATATGAAGTCTATGGTGAAGAGGGAAGTTAGAACATGTTGTGTTCATCCTACCTGGTTTATCTGCCGTGAGGATTTTAATAGTCAATGTTTTTTTGCATACAGTGAAACTGAATTTGCTTTATTACTGTTCATGTTCAAAACTATCAACACAATCCCCAGACCCAAGTTTGTGACATTTCAAAATAAAAGCTCGGTGATTCAGTTCGATATGAAGAGCAACAAAATTAACGTTGTGCTTATACTTTGAAGAAAACTTGCTAAACAGGAAGTTAATCTATCAACGCTGTTGGTATGATGGAGATCAGACGTTTGTGGAATTAGTAGGTAGATATATTTCACTCTTTGTCTTTTATTCTTGTGCTTTTGTGAATACAGCGGCTAGGTGACTAATCGAGATTATAGTAAAGTAAAGTAAGGCATGAAAAATGTGATGAAAATAGATAGATAGATAGATAGATAGATAGATAGATGGATAGATGGATAGATGGATAGATAGATAGATAGATAGATGGATAGATAGATAGATAGATAGATAGATAGATGGATAGATAGATAGATAGATAGATAGATAGATAGATAGATAGATAGATAGATAGATAGATAGATAGATGGATAGATGGATAGATGGATAGACGATAAAAACACATTTGTTGAAAATAGTCTCACTTGGTTCCCCGAGCTTGAGAACAGGCTTCGTCCAACCACTCAACATGAGGGGGGGGGGGGGCTGCGCTGAAGGCCCCTAATGTGCCCCTGTTATCCCCTCACTTAAATGTGCTTTGCTCAGCTGAAAAATTACTGAGATGACTGTAGGAAAAAAAAAAAAAAACTGCCAGACTCATTAATTGTAATTTATGAGTCCCAGACCTTGACTTGGACTTGATGGATAATTTCAAACACCTTTCAAAAACCTGCCTATATTTTGACCGAGGTTATAAACACAGCAGATTTTTTTTATTATTCTCACCCCTGAAATATTTCGATGAAACACATGTAGCTGTATTCTCCTCGGTGGAGTGGAAGTCAGTGTTTGGACGACCTTTGCAGAAAGCTCCCTCACAACTCGACGCACACTTACACACACGTTGAGGGGCCGACTTCGTTGTGTATCCATCCTGGTTTGTTTGACCACGCTCTCATTTGAGAAGATTAATCGGCTGAGTCAGACGCCTAAACTAAATATTTAAGTTTTGGAGGTGCATGTGGTCGGCTCCAGACCCCTCAGTCACGGTCTGTACTTGAAGCCCGTTTGTTTTTCTCAATCCCACGCAGCAATCGCACCTCGGTCACGGCAAACTCCCATCATGTTCACGTATAGAATAATAAAAGAAAAGACTAAATTCCTGTATCGCATGCAGACGAACTCTCAGTCGGGTCATTCCACTGATTTCTCTTCCTACAGATGTCTTTACTGCTTCATGTGCACTTGAATGACAACATGTTTCTGTCTCACTACAGTTTAACATCGCAGATCACAAGGAACTCGCCCCTGCCGAGACTAAACAGAGGCAGAAATGAACGTCCGTGAGTCTGGCAAAGATTTTCAGTGTTTGTTTCCCATGTGCATTTAAGTGATGGTATATTTAAGAGGTTCATCTCAAGAATCAAGATAGAGACACACTGCAATTCTGGACCCAGAAATTACACGGCACCAAATTCAGGTTTTTGATTCAGCCTCTGCCAAGTATGTACATTTATTTGTCAGCAAAAAATAATAAAATAAAATAAAATAACCTGGATCAACCCCATTAATCCACATTCACACCAGAATTCAGTAGTTTTGACGTAATCCTGCTGACAAACATACAAATAAACCAATAAACAGACACAACTTGGCAGAAACAATAATAATAACAAATCAACACATTACAAGTCTTATCCCTTCGTCACTTCCATGCGTCCAGCTGTGACGTGCAGCTGTGAAACTTGTGTTGACCTTTACACAACATAAAAAGTTCACACTGGTTCAAAGGAGGAAGTGTCAACACAGTACAAAACATAAAATAACTAGCACCATCTAGTGGTCACAAGTAGATACTGTACATACAATTAAATTAAACAGAATCTCACCTACAGATATTTGTGTGGCCATTTATCTCAATCTTTTCTCATTATAACAAAATTAAATCATTTAAAAGTGACAAACTAAAATCTGTAATACATATATTAGATTTAAATATGATATATACGTCAAGATAACTACTTCTTTCTCTGAAATGGGATGTTTAGTTTGTTGACTTCATTTTAAATTGAATAAGAAATTAACTTTAAATGTCCTGAACATGATTCAAACACAACGTCAATGGAAAGAAGACAAATGGCTTCATGATTCATATTATAAACTATAAATAAGTGAAATAATCACAAAACCTATATCAATGTTATTGGACCTTCATTTTAATAATACCTCATTGAAAAGCTACAGATTCTTGTCTTGACTTTAAAAAGTTTGTTCTCCAACAACAGCAGCTTTCCGACGAGGTTTTAAACAGATAAAAACAATAAAAGAAAGCAAACAGCTTCATGTTTTCATGGCTGATAAATGCAGATGTTCAGCGGATATAAGACAACGACCTGTGTCGTGGATGGAGAACCACAAACAGGAGGAAAACCTTTGGAGCATCGCTCACAGATATACATTTTTCAGGAGAATTTTTCATCTCATTGGCGAGAACAGCGACTTGCTCCAATGCGGTGAGTCACCGGTCTGATCCGGGCAATTTGTCCTCCTCCAGACTCAAATAAAGGAGATACATTACTGGAAGTACAATTTAGAAATCCTCTCATCTGCCCGTGGGGACATTGTGTGCACGTTTTACTGCGTTGTGGAAATGACAAGGCAGAACACTGGGCTGTTAGTCTAATTGGCCATTAGGAGACTTTTTTTGTGGCAGGACAAGGAAAGAAATTCTGGATTATTATTCTTGATTGTGGCCATTTCATGAAACAAAATACAGGGGTGAGTAATTCTGGAGAGATAATGAAAAGGAAGAAGAACAACTGCAGCTTGTACACTGGCTCCAGACACATGCAATTCTGTGTATATTTATTTCACACTCATGAAAACAGTCGTATCTTTTCATACTTTTTTGTATTTTGAATCTAAAGCAGAAAAGGAAAAAACACCAAAAGCTCTTTGTTTGAGATGATTCAGTGAAAATCTTCAATCTCTGCGATGTTTTTCTGAACATTCACAGATAAAAGTGCTGCATTATGACGCAGCCAATTCTGGATCCTTTCACTTTGCAGAGGCTGTGTTTTGGTTTTTGTGGGTTTCTTTTTATTCATTTGGTGCGAATGAGGATTGAAATCACAGAAGAACTCGTTTGTCCCTGCACAGACGTGCCTGAGGAATCGGCTTAAGCTCCGTGTGCTGGCAGGAAAATCCCCTCTGTCCCAACACTGAACCAGCAAGAACAACAGCAACACACCGGCTGAGGCAACCTGACAAAAATGATTTTTATTCAGAGGGAAAAGGTGCAGAGATGGAATTCTTACAAAAACGATGATCGCTCTGCAGCAACTGTAGAATAATCAACATGTATCTCCCTTGCCTCTGTAGTTTGAAAGGTTGTACATATCTATATCTATATGTAATATATCCTTTGAGTGTCTTCTGCAGAAAACTACTCCAGGAGCTTCCCCTGCAGTGACCTGAAATCGACAGAAGAGGGCAGTAGTAGCCCGCCTTTAAACGCTCGTTAACCAAACAGAAAGTTTCCATTTGAATCAAACTGGTTGAATCTACTGGAGTTCGAGTCAGTTTTCATGGAGATTTGAGGGAAACTGGGACAGCGGAGCTTTAATCTCAGGGCAGGAGAGTAACTCAGTACAATTACTCAAGTCATGTACTTGAGTACTTCCATTTTTTGGTACTTCTACACCCGTGTATTCACTTATCTCACATCTTGAATTAAGAGTTACTGTATTTCATAGAAAAAGCCACTGAGAACAATATTAATACATTAGTCACAGTCCAGTCATTTTACAGGCTATTCAGAAACTTGTCATTAAGCACAATGAGGAGTTTTAATTTCAAGTATAATTTGGTGCTCATTCATATGTAGTTCAACTGAGGTGGCGTTTTTCTTTCAGGACTTTTACATCAAACTTTGCAGTTTTACTACTTTAACTTAATTAGAAGGTTTGAGTTTCGTCCACCTCGAGTCCTGAGTTTGAAATCTCACACAAGTTGGAACTATCGCCAGGAAAATATATAAAATAAGGGACCTTTTAGTGTTATATTATTTTATTATTACTGATGAGTGTTCATGTGAAAATCAACCACATCTGTCACACAAATCTCTTCTTCACAGATTTCTATGACCTTTGGTGGATGGGTGGAACATGACCCAGAGAAGAACCAGGATTCATTCTGTGGTGAATCCAGATAAATGGTCAAAATCCAGGTATAGTTTTCTTTTCTACTTTCTTTACCAGGATGAGACCTTCTGCTGCCCCATTGAACAAGTGGAGTCTGGTATGAAATGGAAATTGTCACGTAGATGTATTGAGGTGCAGTGCTTGAGTACATGTGCTTCAATATTGGAATAATGGAGCTGATACTGGATGTTATTACAGACACAAAATGAATTGAGTCAAAGTTTGGACGGCTTCTTTAATCTTACGGAACTCTCGCAGGGTTCACGGCGTGTCATTGTTGTAAGTGTTTTCATATTTTATCAACCGAGCTGTGCGGCGTATTAAAAATCAGCGTCAGACCGGAGGGCTCCACTTACAGTAGCTCACACAAGACTCATCTTGTCCGTGGTGTGAAATCTGTTCCACAAGGTTTTATCTTTCATTTCAGGGTTATTTATGTAGAATCCTCCACTTTGAGTGGGTGACTGTTAAACTGTCGATGTGGCTGCAACTCTCTCGGCAGCTCCCTCACTGAAAACTTCTCGGGGTCGACTCCAAGGTCAGGTTTAAGTGAGCACTCTCCCTTTTTTTTTTTTTTAGAAGCAGAATCTGAATGGAATCGTGTGGAGTTTGAAAATGAGGCGGCCTCCTCGGGACTGCACCTATAGAAATGAAGCAAAAAAAACCAGCGGAGCCTTAGTTAAAGATTACCAGCTTTCTCTTTTTATTGAAAAATATAGCTGTTATTTCAAAGAAAAGGAGAGTGAGAAAAGTAAATATATTAATATACTGTAAAACCAGAGTGAGGAGTAGAAAGAGAAAACAGTACATACTTGGCATAACACTACAGCCACTGAATAGAAAAAAAAAAAGGAAACACATTCTACAGCTGAACTTTGAGCCAGTTGTTTCTTACAGTCCTTATCTTTTTTTTTTGTTTTTTGCCGCACACCAAACCCGCAGCTGTTGGGATTCCGGGAAACATTAAAGCCGACCTGGGGCAGAATGTATTTGCAAATTCCTTTATATGGTTTCTTCTGTTTAACTGAGGCGTTTCCCACAGAGACACACGGAAAACGCCAGAATGTTGAGACACTCGCAAGACAGTATTTCAGAGTAATACTTCAGACTTTGCAATAATTCGCTATTAAAAATTGGAATTTCTTCTTAAATGTGCAAATACGATTTGGCCACAGATGCAGTTTAGTGTCAAAGCCACTAACATTTGTCCGGTTCCCACACTCGTACCACAAAGTCCGCTGATGGCAAAGATTGTTTTCTGTAATAATCAATGGCACAACTTGTATTTACATGATTTGATTAAGACGGCGGCGGACAGGGAGTGATTCTGTTGGTTCTTTTTGTGAAGGATTGCAGCTGCTCCACGAACCACATATTACACAATGGATCCAAAAGGAAGTAAAAAGACAGCGGTCATTTGGCCCCTGAAGCGACCTGACTCAAATCATACTGCATATAATCTACACAGAAACGAAAAAAACCTCCTAACGTCAGCCGAAAAAACATGGCTAGAACATACTTGGCAAATTTCCTCCAGGTTGCTTTTCATCTCACAACTTCTCACAACCTGTTCATGTCGGAAAAAAAGAGAAAAGAACCCAGAGGCAGAAAAAGCTTGGCATCCGGATTCTGCGGACACGCCCCCCTGGCGTCAGCGCCACAACAGGAAATCCAATGCTCCCATTTTTCAAACGTGGCAATTAGCTTTCTAACACAAAATAAAAAAGGTCAGACATTAATCACGGACACGAAAAAAAAAAAAGGACACGTACGCCTCGTTCGGCCTAATTTATAACTGAGGGGGAACCCGGAGGAGACGGCTGAACGAGCCGGCGCTGTAAAAAAACAACTAAAACACCCAAAAAGAACCAGCTGCCCACCTGTCTGCTCCTGACCCTGCTGTTCCTGGGCCGGTTCCAGCTGGTGGGGGGGGGCCGATAATCTCACACATTTAATGAGTAAGACCGGGAAAGGCCAGATGATTGGTTGATTTAATCATCTCGTCCCACTGTGTGATTCGGGTTGTTTGCAGGAGTGTGGTTATCATCACGTGTCGAGGTCACACCTGATGCCCGAACTGTTAAGTAGCTGCTCTCTGATAAGTGTTTGCTCATGCTGCGGCGTCCTCCCTCTGCCCTCGTAGACAAACGTGGACACGTGGCGAATAAGACAGGATGTGTAGCTGGACAGTTTGACCCTGTTTCTACTGCATCGACTCCTTTACAAAACATCTCCTACGTCTCTCTGCCGACCTGCTAATCCGACCAACTTCAATGTGACGACACAGACGCGACACACACACACACAGTTTCCCCACAATCTCCACCTCTGTCCTGTTTTTAGCACAGGACACACAACACGTACAAAACTCTTCTGACAATTCTTATTGTTTTTTTTGCAAATTAAAAAATGCAGACACTCCCCATGGAGTGATTTCCTTAATCTATTATCAACTAATGCAGCTTTAGCATGATAGCGATTGCAGAAGTGATGCGTTTAGTCCTCGCCG
Organism: Hippoglossus hippoglossus; assembly: GCF_009819705.1. Taxonomy (NCBI): domain Eukaryota; kingdom Metazoa; phylum Chordata; class Actinopteri; order Pleuronectiformes; family Pleuronectidae; genus Hippoglossus; species Hippoglossus hippoglossus. The sequence goes on along the minus strand of NC_047169.1, from coordinate 4,147,016 downwards.
TTAAGTCCCCTGGTGGATGCAAACAAGCCGACTCTCCCTGTGTGGTACCGTCACGTTTCTGTAAGAAATTAATCTCATCGGAAAAAAGCTGTAATCAAAAGTTTTAAGACCTAGCAGTGCACGTTAAGACTGATCCATCCCTTGTGAGAGTTAATGAATAAATACGAAGAAGTTGCCAAAGAAAACAGCCGCAAAATGATAAACTACCTCAAATACAACAAGCTACTGTGAAGACCGACCTCCAGATACTATATGTACATAAAATATAGTAAAAAACAAAAAGGCAGAAATCCTCCCATTAATTCAGACGAGAACAAAAGTAATCACAACTTTCTCTATTTAGTGTCTATGCCAAAACATTGTTCTTGGCAAATGAAGCTTCGTGATCACTCCCACACGCAGCGATTACAAAGACATCGGGAGTTTCACTTCTCGCCGTTTCCCTCAGAATGTGTAGAACAGATCCACAGTGAGAGTGTGACCCCCGCACGTCCGTCAGCTCATCTCACACATCACGCTCCCAATGTGATATCCATGTGATTGACAGCTGGGTTTACACTTCTCCAACCTCGTGGTTACCCTTTACTTCTTTAAACGAGTCTGAAGCTCATAACCAGCAGCTCGCTGGTTTCTTTCCTCTTTGCAGATGCACAGTTGAGAGTTTACATGACAGAGTTCAACGACAGAAGCCGGTTTGTTTTTTAAAAACCGAATTTTGCAATAATAATAATAATAATAATAATAATAATAATAATAGTCCAGGGTTTGATGGTGCAAAAAAACTGCAACAATCAACAAACCCAGAAGTTTGGAGAGTGCAACTTAGTGACCCAGTGCACTCTCAGCGTGCACTCTGCTCACATCTCCTTGCTACAGCACAGTGAATAAGGCTTAATTGGTTTTATTTATGATGTTGACAAAGTGTGCAGAGTTTCTACGAGAAGCTTAAAACAGATGTGGCCCTGCTTCCAAATCCTTCCCCAGCCTTTTCCCAGCTCGTCATTGCCCCGACACCTCGTCGTCTCAATTAGTGTCATTGGAAAACTCTGTTTGGCCAGAGCAGCTTCGTCTACACTCGGATCTCATCATCATCTTCGTCGTCCATGAAGGTGAAATCTCTGTCCTCCTCCCCACGTGGCGAACTGTACTTTGCACTGTCCGTGTCGCCGTCGTGGATGTGGTACTGAGCTTTCTCCTCTGTGGCCGAGCCGGCGCTGGACACAGAGCAGCTATCCATGTTGTGGTGGTTGCTTCTGGTTTGTAGCTCCGGGGTGTAGGGGTCCACCACGGCCTTCTGCTGGTACATGCTGCGGGGTGGCCTCGCAGGGGCCTGCTCCTCCACATCATCATCATCGATGTGGGGTATGAGGGAGGGCGATGCGCGGCCCTCGCTGCTCTTGCCTTCCTCGTAGCCGAGGTCGTCCTCCTCCCAGCCTTTCTTTTCCATCACGCTCAAGATATCTCCGAGCATGGAGGGCCCCAAGTCGATGTGGAAGGACATCATAGACTCTGCGTGCTTCATGCCGCCTCCCCTGGGCATGGATGGAGGCAAATCTGTGAGTTCGCCAAAGTTACGCTCATCAAACTCCGCATCGAGCGTCGCCATCGCTGCTGCTCCGTTACTCGGCTTGCTGTCGATCTCTGTGAGCTTCTTCATGGGGCTGGAAGAAACGCTCTTCGTCAGGTGGTTGCTTCTGTTCGTGTCCTCCTCGTTTAGGTAAGGTAAGGATATGGCGTTTTTCACATAGTTGGATGAGCCACCGGAGGGAGCCATCGTATTGTATTCGTACTTGTCTCCTCTGTTTACTGACTGAGAGCGCTTGCTGCTTCTGAAGGTGCGGGACAGCAACCCCGGTTTGGGCCCCGGGGAGCTCTGCTTTGTCTCTGGCTCCCTCGGAGGTTCCCCCGATCGGGTGCTAAGAAACGAAGTGTCCCCGAAGGCGTCGCCCCCTCTGCCCACGTGCATCGTGTGGCGGAAGTCCCCCAGGGGAGCGCTAATCATCTCGGCGGTCAGGTCGGCCCGAGACCGCCGCTTCGATTGGCTGGAGTTGTGCACCAGCTGCTTGAGAATAGGCATGATGGCAGCCTCTCGCTTGCAGGCAGAAGTCAAACCAGGTTGTGAAGGTGCACGGGAGAGTTCAGAGAGTTTTTTTGGCGGTTGTGTGAGATGTTGTCAAAGCAAGTATAATTCCAGGTGTTTAATGTGGGCAGCCATTCTGGTCCTCGAGCTCGGATTTCATTCCACAGTTGGATCGACCTATGAAGAAGAAAGGAGGAACATTAGCACCGATGTAAATCAGTTGCACCTTGGCAGACAATGTGGAAACATGCACATCACTTTAAATACTTCTCTGCAGAGAGAAGTCTATTCACTATCACGGACACAGGACTTCCCCCGTCCTGATCTGCATCTGTATGGAAGCTTTTTCCTTTGCAAGGTCTTCAGAGTGAAGCCTCGCTCGAGTGGTTGGAAACGAGCAAAAGCTTTACATCCTGAACTCTGAAGGCCTTATGTAATGGTAAAGAAAATCTTTCTGGTATAAAGTTCACAGCACCTTCACCTCACTGTGAGCCGGTTATAATAACTCCAGCAAAGTTTACCGAGGAAAAAATAGGCTCCCATTCAAATCCCCTGGTACAATCCTTCCTCTATGGGCTGCTGTGCTGTCACATTTCAGTTTTCCAAGTGGCTGTGGTGTCTGCGATCACTGCTGTGCTTTAGTTCCCATTTAGGCCCCTCGCTGTTACATAACCACCAAGACACAGGATACTGGGAGCTGGAGCAGTTCAAGCTGGCAGGCATAAAAGAATGAAGAGCTACAGCATTTCTCCAGCGGGGATCGACTTCCACTCCTACGTATCCGTTTTCCCCCTGATTTCTGGACCTTTCACTGTAAAACCTTGAAGGCGACATTTGATCCCCACCAGCAGAATATTTTGTTTTGTCTACTGCTGCCTCAGTTTATCACCGTGTCTCTATTTTTTGTAATACGAAGACAACAGGGTGCTCTTGATTAAACTCCGGTCACTTTGTTCTTTCCTTCAGTATCTGTGACTCAACAAGATGATAATCCGGAGACATTTTCAGCTCTTGAGACCAAACTGTCCTCAAGTCACCGCTGACGCAAACCTCGGAACATGATCTCAAAACAGAATCGAATGGAGAAGCGATTTAAAAACACCCACTTATGTGCGTGCTGCAGTCCACCGGCCCCCACGTGTTACTGACATTAACAAGGGCTTCAATTGTTTCAGCCAGACAGAAGTCCCATCATTCTCAGTAGTTTCAAACCCACGCTGCTAATGCCTGTATGCGTAACCCCCCCCCCCCTCCCTGCCCTTGTGAATGAATGGGAGCTTCACTCAACAATATTCCGAAGCAACGTCACCCATGAAAACATGTGCATCACTGACAAGAAGCCATTCAATTGGAAAGGCAACTGTAGCACTAGAGGGAACAGAGAGGGGGAGGGGGGTTTGATAGATGGAGGAAAAATGCTACTGCTGCTTTTTGTTGGCTCCTAAGATCATCCATGAAGAGAAATGAACTCTGTCCACATCTTTTTTCTATCCATCTATATTCAACAACTTCATTCAAGATGTCTTCAGCGGTTCTGGTGGTTGCTAATGGGGGGGGGGGGGGGGGGGGGGGGGGGGGGGGGGGGGGGGGGGGGGGAGGGGGGGCTGGCTGCACTGGGAAGTATTCAGGTTCTGGTCGGGGTCAGTTGTGCTGGTCGAGCTTATCTACGTGAACGCCGTGTTGGGGTGGGACTCGTCGGTGTTCTCTCGGGCTTGTACATCAAATTGCGAGCCGCTCTCTGGCCTTACATCAAGATTATAGCTTAGAAGAAACAAATGCCACTGAAGTCCCTGTGAGCGGCACTCAGAGCTGGTGAAGTACGGTCTACCCATTAGCTGCCGTCATCTTTTTTTTATGCCCCCGAGTGGTTGCCAATTAGAACCGCTGCACAAAAGGCTGCTGAATGTGTGACTGACCACTCAAGACAACTCACCAGCTGATACGTCACTCCCCACTGCTCACAGTTTTGTATTTCTCTATGGCAACGCAAGAGCCGAGCGCCGGGCTACCGAGCAAGCTTCCTGTTTTTTAAGCCTGACGGAGACACGGAGAGAATGATTTCATCCCCTACATGGAGAGATCCGCTCATTCAGATGGATTAACCCTTCCTGGTGGTCACATGCGGGGCAAGAAGACAATTGAGACAGTGCTGCATGGCTGAGGGGGGGAATGCTTTTGATGTACTGTGTCACTTGAAGACATTCAACCTCGGCATAAAAGATGTCAGTGGGGGCTCAAATATCAAAAAGGTGCAAACCTCACACCTTAAGTCATTCTAGGAAATGGCCCATTTTATGTCTGTAGGGGCCCCTTGGTGTTTGATGAGGAATAGTTTCACCACCCCCCCCTCCCCTCAGGATCATCAGGACCCCATTATTGTGAGCATGACAAAAGATGAAGTATGACCTGCAGGCAGTCCCGTCCTACTCAGTTCTAGCCTTTCAGTACTTTTAAAAGAGATAAATCATGGAGAATGGCAGTGTCACTTGCATTGTGTCGTTTCAAAAATACAGTTTTAGAGATTATTTTAAAAGGCCTTAGAGTTAATGTTAATAATGATAAAAGCTCTTTCACATAAGGAAGAAACAAGGAAAATCTAACCATGTTTCACCAAATCAATGAGAAGCACTAACATCTACTCAAGCCTCTGCTGTTTATATCTTTTCAATCCAACACCTGACCAGATTGTAAATAATAAAAAATACATTAATAACAATTACAATAACGTATCGCTATTCATTGATCAATTCTCCAAATAGCTGCAATGTGGAGTGGTATAAAAACTGATTTTTGTAATTGTATGAAGGATAATGTACAGGATGAATTATTATGAATAAATGCAAGTTCTTTCACTTAAGTGTGTTAACAAATAGAGAACTTCTCTCTGTCCTGGGTTGTAAATTCTGCCAAAGTCATCATGATGACCAGGGTTTCCAGTCTGGCCTGTTGCACCCATATAGCTCACACCCTCCCAGTTCAGCTCGCTGCAAAAATGCCCCCTCAGCACAATTTTTACAGGCTCGCTGGGCTAAACAGACAAACAGGTCACACAACCGTGACCACAGCGAGCAACACAACATGTAACCTGTTTGTGTTGGGAGCACTAAGTACACACGCAGCGAGGTGAAGCATCATCTCCCTTGTTTTGCCTCAGTCACTGTGCCAGCCAGTGACGAAGCCTTTATGTAACCGAGCGCTCAACGTGCCACATGACTCCGGCTCAAACTGAGACAAGTGGTGACAGGGCCATGAATGATTAAGAGCATCTAATGTCGCCGGAAGACTGATGCGCACAGAATGACATAACAACCGGCGTGCTCATCAGCGCTCAGTCTCGCTCTTGTAATCCCGCGGATCACAGGCGCCACACAGTCCTCGGCTATCCCATTCCACTTTGTCTCCTTCTACTCAATGAACAGAGCAAAGAGGCTTTGGACGGCCCATCCAATCACGGCTCGCCTGCTGCCAAGTTACACCATCAGGCACAGGCTGCAAGAGTTTCTGGCTTTTTATTTTTGGCTGCATTTAAATTTTTTAAAACAAGAGACAGAAAAAGAGTCGATCATTTATTAACAAGGTGGATGCTGCCATGCAAATGTTACACAGAGTCGGGTAAACTTAGAAAGAGAGAGTGCAATTACTGCCTGGCAGGTTAATTTGATATCTACAGAATAAAATGTCAATTTAGTTATTTAAAAAAAAAGGTGCATGTAAACAATAGTTTGACAGGAAAGTCGTGTTAGCATATTTCACAACATAAAACTCTTGGCCTGTCATGGTGAAAGTCCCCAGTCGTCCATTTTAAAGTCCTAACGTTGAACACAGAGACTCTGCTGTGTGAGCAGTAAGAAAAGTCCTGCTTTGTTTAACCTTGAACTAGCCTGAAGCTCCTCCATTGTTCTCTCCCATTGTCAGCAACATTGATATGCAAATGAATATACGAGTTACCCAGCGGGATCTATGACACTGCTAATCAATTAATCAATGGGCCTGCATAAGAATGGAAAGTTCTAAACTCGGACAAAAAAGGTCGGCAAACTTAATTTGCAAGGGCCCGAAGGCTGAAGCCAAAAAAATCTGATTCCCACGGGGGGGTGAGGAGGCGGGTGGTTTCAAAAAC
>NC_047169.1:3408316-3485816 GCF_009819705.1 Hippoglossus hippoglossus | reverse complement strand
ACTTCCCGCTTCAATCACAACCTCGGTCCTCGTTGTAGGAAGTGACTGCAGGCAATCAGGAGCTTGAACCCCCGTTTACTCTAGTTTGTGCATGGTGAGAGTGAGTGTGAGAGTGTGGTGGCTGCTAAAGCTAAGATGTGTGTAAGTTTAACCCGAACGACCTTGCCTCACCAACTGTAAATCAGTCAAGCTTCTCACCAAGCTGTAACAGGAGCTAAGAAGCTAACGTGTGTGACACCGAATATGTCCCGTGTGGTGGAGCGCGCCGCGGACAAGGTCTGTTCAACTCACTGCAGACGTTTTAAAAAAAAGAAAAACCTTCTTTCCCTTTTTGAAATCATTTAAAATCGAATCATAATTATTTCCAGTGTATGTGTCGTTGGATGACTCTGTGACGGCCGCTCACAAGAGTGAATTGATTCAAGCGGCTGAATGACAGTCCCTGTGCTGCTGTGCTTGCAATGTGTTCGTGCAGGCTGAGGGGAGGACAACCTGAAGAAAATGCATGTTTGATGGAGCTCGCCATTCTCACGGAACCTACAGAGACGCCAATGTCAAGATGCGTAAGGATGACATCCACAGTTAGCATGTGTAGGAGGGTCGTGGGTGACAAAGGAGGGGTCTCGGTACAGAGTCCACTGTATATATGAAACAATGCCTCTGTTTCCTTTGTAAATAGACTGTTTGTCTCTCCTCTCTTCCCCTGTCCGTTGCTCTGTGTGCGCTCGCGTGGTGGGGGCGTGTGTGCATACTTGCGATATCGCATGTTCTTGTGCCGCGCAGCCACCGCCGCCTTCCAACTAGGAACCCCTCAGGCGCCCCGGATCATCACAGGCCCGACGCCCGTCCTGCCTCAGTCCCTGCGCAACCCCACCCCCGTCCAACACAAGACCCCTCATGCCCCTGATCCGTCAGATCCAGAGCTCCGGCCTCGTGCCGGGAGGCAATCAGCACCCGGGGCTGGTGCAGCAAGGCCGAGTCTGGAACATCACTACACGGCCCTACGACTACCCCTACACACTCACGCCTCCATATTGGAATACCCGATGACTCAACCTGGAGTATTAGGTATGTCACTCAAAAGTTCATCACTGTCATACATAGTCAATGGATGTATTGTGAGAATGGATACTGAGCCCCCAGAAGTGACTCGTAAAACTTTGCTTTTTCTAGGATCTGGGGTAGTTTTACAAACTTTTAATCTTCATGGTTTAAATCGTCAGACACTCGTAATGGATCACAATCATTTATTGCTCCGTGAACACGATTTGCGCCTAAGTTTTCATATATTTTAACTTTAAAACCACTGATCTGCATTAATTTTGTGGCGGATTTGTGCGAATAAACTAGCAAATATTTTCTCTCTCCTTCTATCTCAGGACGTTACATCTATTTCCAACACAACAGGTGGTGTTGACTTGAATATTTTTTGAATAAGTACATTAAAGAATCCCAACTTTAGCTTTTTATCGCAGTGTTACAGAAAGTTAAAAATAACCCAACCTGGATCTGTCCCTGATCTGGATCCACACTAGACTTGAATGCGTTCTTACCTGATTACATCATTCTCTAAATTTAATGGTAACGGGTCCTTTAGTTTTTTGCATAATCCTGCTGACAAACAAACCAACGCAGTAGAAAACATTAACCTCCTCGATCCAGATTTGATCCTGAAGCTTTACCCCCCAAAAAACACCTTAACTCAACTCAAACCCAGACCATAAAACATAGGACCAGCGCTCGAGGCGTCGGGTGTGATTTTTATCGATGGAACAAACTGGTCGCCGTATCCAGCTCTGTAATACATCCACGGCACATTACTGATAGATGCTGAAGCTCATTGCTGGGCTAACAGTCTCTTCTCCCTGTGTTTTTGCAGGTATGGCTTTCCCAACCAAAGGCTAAGCGATAGCAACCCTTCCTAGCACACACACGGACTGGCTTGCAGAGAGACCCCCCCCACCTAAAAAAAAACAACCATACTTGTCCGGCAGAGCAAACATTCAGATTTGCTCGTACTTTTAGAACGACAGGTTGCTCGACAGTCATTCAGTAGTCAAGTGTCCATTCCTGTTAATTTCCTCTTTGTATTAGCAGACTAGTGTTGTGGTGTGACAGCTACTTAACGTTTTTTAATAGTCCAGCTTCCGCTTATAATTTTAACACATTTTAGTGAACCCGTAGATATTTTAGCGCTGCTGTTTGTGATTTAATATATGTTAAAGCTTATTTTGATCACAGAGCTATAGAGTGACTTTACTTACAGCCGATGTTGAATCTACTAGTGAAGCTTAGTCAGAGATTAGAGGTTTGGATTAATATTTTCTTTTAGGTAAAACAGAAGACCACAAAACAACGAAGAACAAAAATTCCGTCTCTTATAATCGAGACGTCTTTATTTTTGCTTATTTTTTCACCTTCAGCCTTGAACACTTTGTAAATTCCTGGTTTCACTGATGTTGGTGCCATGGGTGGACTTGTTTGATGTCTTTCTGATGAGTAACCGTCTGTGTTCTGTTTTGGCGATGTCAATGGCTGTTAGCAGGTGCCATGACCACTAAGGTACGACGCCACGACAAGAGAATCCATCCTTACCAAAGGGTAGTGACCACAGACAGAGGTTAGTTAGCTCACCAGCCACTTTATGTGTACGTGTGTGTGTGCGTGTGTGTTAGCGTGTGTGCATGCAGACCAATGGACCAATTTCAGTTTACATGTGTCTGTAATACGGCATGCCATAAAAAAAAAAAGAAATAACTGTATCCGATGAAAATGGTCACACGCTGAAGCAGCTTCGGTGTAAAATGTGAAACAGTGTTTGTTGCAGTGGAAGTGAAGTGAGTGAGCAGATTGGGAGGAACCATGTTAGGGGTCACAGCTGCAGCGGTTATCTGTGCTCGCCTGGTAGATAAACTGGACGGCTCGCACGCCGGGACCCTCTCAATTAGAATGGATCGCTCCGTTCATGTGACTCGGTCCTTGTGACTCCGGATTTGGAGTCCTCTCTCGGAAACTTTTTTTTTTTTCCTTCCTTTTTGTTGTTGTTTATCTCCTCATTACTACTTTTTAACCCTACGAATACTGTGGGAAGTTTTATTTATACCCAATTCATTCCAGTAGACTTCCACAAATGTTTTTTTTTTTTTTAATTATTATTATGAATTAAATCCTGTGTTGTGCCCAATGACTATATGACACTTAAAGTAACAGTGATTGTCTTGTTCTGAAGGTCATTCAATTCAACATGATCTTCGGTTTTTACTACTAAAACACAGCGTGTGATAACTACTGAAGTCTGTGTTACAAGCTCTTTTGTATGAGATACTGTTGTTTGTGGTCTTATCAGTCGCCCACTGGACTTGATCATTGGGGCTGTTTACATCTTTCATATATTTCCTAGCCAGAGTGGTGCTGTTACCATGTATTTAGCTGCAAAATAAATTTGTATATAGGGATTTTAAGGATTTAAGTGCTTATATGAAGCTTATGGAACAAGATCGCTTGGAAATACTTGTAGTATTTTTTTTAGGTTTTTTTAGTTTGTACATTTTTTTTATTTTTGTTTGTATGGTATGCTTTTTATAGATGAAGTGTCTCCATGTAACTTCAAACTTTATTCCAAAGTGTGTAGCTACTACTGTTTTAGTCACCGCGACGGTGGCAATGAAGGCAGTGTTATACTCTGTGTATTTAAGACGAGGCGACCTTCTCGATTCTCGCGCCCTCGTGACTGTTTTATGCAATAGAAATGGACTAGCTAGCTACAATGTGTGTGTGTGCGTGTGTGCGAGCGGTGGCGCTCCTGTTGTACACAATGGACAAAAAACACTAAAAGGCAATAAAGATGACTATTGAAGAAAAAAACCTCTAAAGAAAACCAAAGCCTCTAAATTCTTGTAGCTAGTCTGTCTACTGTTAAATTGTTTCTCTAAAATCACCATCTCTTAACCTCTCATCGCTGTCTCTTACGGCGCCTCTTTGCTGACTCTAGCCATTAGCCGCTCTTCTAATACCTCATGGCAAACTGATCAAACCATAATCAATAATCAGTTGCTGTTAATCACCAAGATCTTACGCCCTCCCGCTAAACAATACCTCCACTTGTCAGTAAGCCAAAGTATTTCTGAGGCCCAGACACTTTTCTTTGGACGTAAAAGGTCAGTCTCTCACCCACACGAAACCATGCTGTCTCCCTCTCTGTCCATGGTTTCACTGTCTGTCTGTGCTAGACGTAGCCCAGCTAGCATGAGTAGTATCACTATAGCAGCGGCGGAGTCGTCTCCCTCGACTTAACCCTGCAAACGCCTTCATGAGCGCGCGCCCGCTGCAAACCGCCCATTCCTAGCATCAACACCTGTACTGATGTGAGTCCCTGTGAATGGTTACGCAGCCTCATGAAGGTGTTTGCGGCTCTTATGTAATCCCCCTCATGCTGTGTGACTGCCGTAGATCTGCCTTGTTGTCATCCTGACGCCACTAGCTGACACTAATCTCTCTTCTATCTTTTTTCTTTTTATGTCCCCTTTTATGTGCCCTTTTGTTTCCTTTCCATGTCTTGTCCGTCTCTGTCCGTCTAACTCTAGCTGCCACGGCAACTAACCATGACCCCTCTGACCTTCTGACATTTCCGCCCACTGATGACCCACCCATCTCTGCCTGCTGGCGCGCTCATTGGCCCGCGGCCCCCGCCACTCCCTCAGCTCAGCCAACCAGAGGCCGGCACATTGGGAACAGCCCGGCTGCTACTGTCTTAACCGACCAACCAGACGACAGCGATCATGGGAATAAACCTCAGGACCACGCCCATCACCAAGTCCTAACTTAAACTTTACCAAATGTGCCTTCCTTACAAAACTCCAAAGCCAGTCGATGAATTTTTTATATAACAGGTTAAAACCCAAGTCTCTGCCACCAGTTGACTTTATAGAAGACGGGCCCTAAACTGGTGAAGGGCCATTAAACCAATCCTGAGCTGTGCCAAACTGTCTGTGAGCTCCCCGACCTTCAGTCCATGTCAGGCAATAATAATGACTCTATTAATAACTATACTGATAATGATCGTAATTGTACTTATCCAGCACAACCCCCCCTCTATAAACACTAAACTGAAGGAGACATGTGAAGTCTCTTTCCTCAGCGGGCACCTCGCACTCAACCTGGGAATCTCTCCCAACACTTTTTTACACTAATTGCTTGTTTCTTTTCGGCCCAACGTGCATAAAATGGTGATTGGTGTTGAAATGGTTCATATATTAACAAGCTCTCCCTTTTGTAATGTAACACCAAATCCGAAAGGGGACATTTTGTGCTGCATTTTCCATATTTGCAAAAGAGAAGAAACATCCCAAAGCGACAGGTGCTCGGCGAGGAAAAGTGGAAGAACTTCGAAATCCCCAAAATGTCTAAGTATCTCTGAGTGTTTGGTTCTTTAACCAGGCGAAGCATCCTGAGGCGACACGGTATAAATGCGGAGCCTGTACAGTGCAGTCACCGACACACAGAGGGGGGGTCGCTCTTCTTTTGTCTGAATCTCCAGGACTGTAACACAGCGATGCCTTCAGCCTTGTTCACACTACAGTATTGTCTGAGCTTGAACAACAGTGCCTTTATTTATTCAGCGCCCATGGAACAATGTTACACCTAAATCTCTTATCACCGCGCCGCTGCGTTGTGCCCAGCAGGAAATCATTGTCAATTTCTTTGGGTGTATGCAGATTAATTAGCGCTGCAGGAAACGTGTCACGGCCTAATCATCGTTTAAGATTGTTTTATGGCTTCACATCCATAACCACTCAATTCAGATTTTAGTGCCAACAAAAAAGCCGGTGGCTCGTTTGAATTAGAAGTGCGATGCAGTAGAGAAGCTGGGATGTTGATGTGAGGTGTGGCTGCCTCCGGAGAACAGTGTTAAAGTTTGTGTTAAAGTTTGTTTGTTTTATTTGGCTCGTTGTATTGTTAGATGAAGTCGTCCATATATATGTATACGGTATATTATATGTGTATCCGCTTTTTTTTCCCCCCAGAGGGTGTGGTGCACTTTTTACAAACACAAGCCAACTGGTGCCTTGAAATAAAAAAGAAAACAACAAACCCACAAAATGCCGTAACATCTGTAACAAGTTTATAATGTATTTTTATATTTTATTTTGTACATGAAAATAACATTAAACGACCTTTTCAGATAAGAAACACCATGCCTTATTACGGAGAATAATTTGACGAGTACAAATATCCTTCATGTGTCATTTGCAGTCATTCTCAGTGTGGGGGGGAGGGGGGGGGGAACTGGAGTCTGATGTTCTCTGTGTTAACTCCTCTGAGATCTGCGTCGCTTGCCTCCTGTGCCTTCTGTATCCTATAAGTGTGACAATTAACAGTGTCGTGCAACATTAATCTACTCTCCAAAGTGTAGGTTACTAACTGTTACCACTCCTGTGATTATTAACCACTTTAATGAGATCTGTCTCTGCTTTGGATTCCTGGTGTCTAAAAAAACAAGAGAAGAAAATGGGAAAAATGTGTGTGTTTTGGACAATGAACGTTTTAACTTTTTAAAGTATTCTGAGCGGGAATAACTCCTTGTACACTATTAAACTCATAGTTGTGAAACTAACAAAAACTTTGTCGCTTTTTCTCTGCAGCTCTTAATTATGCAAATCAGCTTCCTTTCTGCATACTAATCACCAAACACTCCTTAGACACAGAGGAACCGGCAACAAAAACCCACGGCGGACACTTCGGACAAAATGCAGGGAAAAGGCCACAACATGTTTTTTTCCCCCTGGCTTCCTTTTGCTTCCTCTGCTTTTTAAGTGGACATTGCAGACATTGATGTGTGCAATAAGAGAACAAAACACACCCAACTCACCATGGTTCCTCAGAGGCATGCGCATGTATAACAGGAAAAAGAAAGGAGGAGGTGGGGGGGGGAGAGGTTCAGGTTTTTGGAGGAGTAGATGGCTGGGGAATTGAAGGGAAATTGATTGCGCAAGCTCGCCCTCAAACATCTGCAGAGTAAATATTGCAAAGGATCGAGTCCCTGACGTCTCTGCAAACCTACAGCTAATAACCTACATGTGTCATTGCAGCTACATTTGTTTTTTTAATCGCACTTTTTTTATTTCTCAGGGTGCACTGAATGAAAATGAAAAACACAAAGAGGGCCATTTGACACTTGAAGTTAAAAGCTAAATCTTCCCTTTAAACCACACATTTCAAGTTTTCACACACTCTCTCACACACACACACAAAGGGGAGAAAGAAGAAGAAGGGAGAATCACATGGGGGTTTCCGTGGTTAATGCAGCAGTGGGTGGCTCATTCGTCCTCTCCCTGCCCTTCCTGCTTCCATTGTGGAGTTGTTGGGGTGATATTGAACTTCAGGCTTGGAGTTGAGCCTGCGCTGTGGCCTCAACCCCAGCCCCTTGATCACAGGGAGAGAGAGAGAGAGAGAGAGAGAGAGAGAGAGAGAGAGAGAGAGGACAGAATGTGACCGCCGCTGACAATCCTCTGGACAGGAAGAAGCCAGAGTGGAAGATAGCAAGAGAGAGAGAGAGAGAGAGAGAGAGAGAGAATAAAAAAGAAATATGTTGTGGAGAGGGATGGGTGGTGGTCCATGCGTGTGCGTTTGAATGGGTGTGTACTCCTCTCTCTCTGTTTTTCCTATTTTGTAGTCAAGTTTTGCATTTTTTTTCCTCTTGTTCCCCAAATCTGGTATGAAACAGTCTTCAAGCATCTGGAAATGCATTCTGCAGTCAGACTCTCTCCATTTGCTACGACTGGGGCCCAGAGCTCCCAGCGCCTTCAATCCAAATGTGTGTGCATGGGCGTGTGCGACGAGAGAAGACAGGTTGATTTACATTGCTATGTATGCACGGCGTTCTCCACATAATGAACAGCTCCAGATTTTTTTCTCTGGCTTGGTAAATATTTGATGACCGAGCAGCAGTGTAATGATTTTAGCCGAGTAACAGCGGTTGGAGTCTTATGAGCTGCAGGGAAACGGCTCAAAAGTTGTATTTCAAAACCCCTCTCTCTCTCTTGTCCTCTTCCCATGTAAATAAGGCCAACTCCCCCCTAACTCCACACACCCCTCCGAGGCAGTTTAAAGACCCAACACTGTCTTCTTGTCTCCTTGACAACCAGCATACACTGGGGTCCTGTCGAGGCCTCTCTGTCTTTTGTGTTTGGGAGCTCAGAGAGACAGAAAGAAAGAAAGAGAGCGAGGGAGGAGAGGAAGGAGAGGATGAAAACAAGAGTCGCTGAAAAAGATAACAAAGATGACATCACGGCTATTTTATCCCACAACTGAGAGTTTGGTTCGCAGCCCAGCGAGGATGACGATGGTGGGGATGATGAGGATGGGGACGACTAGCCAGAGGCACAAAATGGGTGGCAGGGACAGTCTGAGAGAGAGAAAGAGGGAGGAGGGGGTGAGAGAGAGAGAGAGAGGGAGAGAGAGAGAGGCCCAGGGGCTGAATGGGGCATTGTGGGAAAGACAGTGGGCACACTGGGCAGTAACACAGAGAACACTAACTCACAGATCATGCCAGAGAGTCTGAAAACACCCACACTGGGCGACAATGGCAAACTTCATCGCTCCACTTGGCCCCTTCTGAATACACACATACAATGGCAGAATCCAAATAAGATGCTCTGTTATTCGGGAAATTCAACACACTAAATTCCTTCAGTGGCTCTGTCCCTTTGACCGGCAGCAGATGGCCGGGGCTGCGTGAGCGTGCGTGACCGTGCGTGTGTGTGCGGCCTCGTCGCCCCGGTTGCATCAAAGGGTCGGTGGCCACGCAGGCATGGAAAAGGTGGAGGGACGGAGCATTTCGAGGCCTGATAGGTGTCACATGGAAGTTATTAAACCGACCTCCTTCAATTTATGCAAACAGCGTCATGTAAATCAGGCTCGAATCGGTCCTGGGTGCATGGGAACAAATTTAACCAAATGAGTCAATTAAATCAGGCCTAATTAGAATGAGGTCTGAGGAGCAGCAGCAACTGGTTTGACCTTTTCTGCAGCTCGTCTCCACCGTCAGCTCTCTGCTGCCTCCCGGTGTAGCATCAGAGGACCTCCACCCGCTGTCTGATGGGATTTACAGTAAACTGCAACAGGTCACGAGCACAGAGTGAAACGACGGAAGAGCGGAGACGATGAGTTGATCAACGAAAACAATGATGCAAAAGAGGCCAAGTACTTGTATTAGATTCTTAAATATGAGTATTTTATGGTGTTTGAAATTATTTTCTGGGACTTCAAAAAAAGTTGATATACTATACTGATAAAATATATATTTTATCTTATCATGAATAATGTCAAATTAATCAAATCCCCATCCATTTTAATGTTTTTTTAGAATAACTTCTATATGTTTAGCTCTGTAATAGTCTTAAGGGGAGTGTACCGACCCCTTAATGTGAACATTTTTTATATTTTTATATGATGTTCTTAGAATATTTCTGTTGTGTTGTTTCTGTATATATATACTTCGGCAAGTTTCTGTCTATATTTTGACACAGACCACAGAGTTGTTCATACCATCGTTGTTTGTAAACTGTTCAATAAAGGTATTTTTCATATTTATTTCATATATATATATATATAATTAAGGGGAAAGTGGGTTGTCAGGCCGGGGGGGTTCTGTTCACTTACCATGAAGCTGGACTCCTCAGTGCAGTCAGCTGCTCTGTCCACACGCCTGTTACACAAAGCACATGCATGTTATTTAAGACATGATAATGTGGAGTCCATTTCCTTGTGTTCTCAAACATACTTGGCCTATTAACTTGATCCTGAGTTTATTCTATTTGTATTTATCATACTTTACAGTGTCTGACATGTACATGTACTCAAGTAAAACCTCTACTGGAGCTTTTTTTTAAAAATACTTTTACCTCAGATGACCCTTTTCACCACTTTCTTTACAATCAAAACTATTCTACAATCGGACCAAATGAAACAATTAGATGTCTTGAAGTGAGTCTCAGGGAAAAGCGTGAATGTTCAGCCTGCTTCAGTTTGTGTTTGAGGAGAATAAACAAACAGATCAGCTGTTGTTGTTGTTGTTGTTGTTGTTGTTGTTGTTGTTTACATCTTCCTCAAACTGTCAGTTACACAAACAGCTGCCACATCTGTCTCCGTCACGCCTGACTCGACCACTGACTCCAGATGTGTGGCGACATTGTGTTATTGGATTTTTAAAATAAGTTCAACTCTACGGATAATTACGTTTTCTTCTCAGTTCCGGGGGGGAGTCGCTTGTTTCTGACGTCACGACGCAGCGCAGAGTCTGACGTCGGTCCCCGGCAGAGGAGCGTGGAGCTGGAGGTCAGAGACGCGATGAAAACACGAGTTCCGTCATTTCTAAAGCTACGATCGTGTGTTTTCACGTAGAAACTCCCCCCCGGGATTCTCCAGAGCCGCAGTGAGAACCGTCCGTGTCCGTGTCCGCGGGTCCTTCATCGTGTCGTCGCGGATTCCCCGTGTTACGACGCCAGCTAACGTCAGCTAGCCGAGCCGGTGGCAGCTAGCTTAGCCCCCTTCCCGGCTCCAGGCTTCTCCAGGCGACCCCCGGAGCTTTGCACCGTTTTTAAACCATGGACAACAACCCGCCCGGACCGGGGGGGTCGAAGGGAGGCCTGGGGGGTCTCTTCGGTGGCGGGGCCCCCGAGTACTCCAACACAGAGCTCGCCGGTGTCCCGTGTAAGTGTCATGTAATCAGCCTTGAAACCTGCTGTAGCCTGCAGTTAGCATTAAAGCTAACACCTGTTTAGGGGATGCCAGGCCTGTGAATCAATGTAAATACAACAGTTTATTTCATTCATCGAGCAAAACACAACAATTTAAACGCACAAAATCTTGAATGAAAAGGAGCAGAAAGAAGAATAATCTTATATAATCTGCTCCTCTCTCACAAGACATTAACTATCTAAGAAATCAATAACTTTAAACATGAAAATAGCTGCAGGTCAACTCAAAACAAAGCAGAACAGAACTTAATTAATAAACATTTCATTGGCTTTAATTGTTTTTTATAGAATGTTTGTTTTAGATATTTACTTTAATGTATAACTAATGTGTTGTTATGTCATTTCAGTGACGGGGATGAGCCCTCTGTCCCCGTACCTCAATGTCGACCCTCGTTTCCTGGTTCAGGTAACACAAAGCTGTGTTCTCGCAGTTTTCTTGTAGTGATTCTGTGTATTTTTGTCTGTTTTGTATCTGTAAACACTTTGTTAATGTTGTGTTTCAGGACACAGACGAGTTCATTCTGCCCACAGGCGCCAATAAAACCAGAGGAAGGTTTGAACTGGCTTTCTTCACCATCGGAGGCTCCTGCATGACCGGTTAGTAAAACTTTACACCTGTGACCTTCATAATAAAGCGCAGACCTTCATTAAATTGTACTTGAAGTATTATTAAAACAAGAATATATGAACACAAACTACAAAGTCATGCATTTCAACGTCCTCAGAGTTTCAACAGTAAAAGTCCCCTGTGACTGATATCTTGTTTACAGCATTTTCTCAAAACTTTATTACTGACGCATTAATGTGTGATCACCCTTTTACTGTTGTAGCCGCTTGAGGACGCATTAACTCTTGTAGTTTAATCTTGTGGCTTTTCTTGGCTGCTATTTGTTCAGTATATTTTAATAATAATTCTACATCTCTGTGCCCCGAACGGTTATTTAAATCAAACCAGCAGAGAAGTATAAAGGGAAAATAGCGCTCAGTAAGTTTCCTTGAGCATTTCTTCCTTTGTCTTGGCTTCAGGAGCAGCATTTGGAACTGTGAACGGTCTCAGGATGGGCCTGAAGGAGACCAGAGAGATGGCGTGGTCCAAACCTCGTAATGTGCAGTGAGTAGAGATACAAAGTTCAGTGCTCGAGTAGTTTTGTCCCTCGTATTACACCTGAAACGTCTTTACCCGTCCTCTAAATGTTTGCTTTCTCTCTCCAGGATTCTGAACATGGTGACCAGGCAGGGTGCTTCATGGGCCAACTCTCTGGGTTCTGTTGGTAAGTCAGAAGAAAATCATGTAGAAAACATCAACTAACCTCATGTTTTTTGTTAATCTTCAGTTTCCTTTTATCGAGTCACTGTTAGTTGATCTACTTCTGCTGCAGTGAATCTCTCTTTGCCTCCTCAGCGTTGTTGTACAGTGCGTTTGGCGTGGCGATAGAGAAAGCCAGAGGAGCAGAAGATGACGTCAACACAGTGGCTGCTGGGACGTTAACTGGGATGCTCTTTAAATCAGGAAGTAGGTGTTGTTGTTTTTTTACTGCTTGTATATTTGCCAGTAATGAATGTGCACTGCACCTGGTTTTGACCTCAGCCTGTAACTATTTGCACGTGTTTTTAATGTGAGCACACAGCTGGATTTCATAAATCCACACGGTTATCAACTTCTTACCAAAAAACAATGATGAGTTAAATCTCATTTACCCGAAGAAAGAAACCATACAATTTTTGGCAGAAACAGGAATGTTTTTCACTTTCTTTAACATCACTTCACTTTATCACTCATCCTGTCGCTGCTGTGTGTTCCCAGGTGGATTAAAGGGTATCGCCCGTGGTGGCCTGGCGGGTTTGGCCTTATCTAGTGCCTACGCTCTCTACAACAACTGGGACCGCATCACCGGCTCCCCCACATCCTCCAGGCTGTACTAACCTTCCTCCCACACATCTGCTTCAACGTCAGGGCCCAACATCTCTCCAGGACACAGCCTTTCACCACAGCGCTAAGAGGAATTAGACTCTGGTCAAATGCAGTGTGCTTTCCAGTGTGAAGTGTGAGGGGGCCCCAGTTCGCTGGTTTTCCACCAATCATCCGCTTCCCTTTTCCTGGAGCATTCTGGGAATTAAAAAAAATGTGTCTGAAAAAGACGTAAAAATGTGGACTACATTCCACCGGAGATCCAGATGTAGACCACCCGACAACACCTCTGCCCTCATCTGTCTCTAGTCCTCTGAGGTTAACCTGTCCCTGATCACTGAGGATGTTACAGAGGTGCGTCATCTCTTTATCTTATCGTTTATCGGAGACTTGTCAGTCTTCTCTGATGCTAGTGTTGAAATGAGTGAACCCATGACCTGTGGGTTGAACGAGCCAATATTAGTTTGTAAATGAATTGTGACATCTGGTGTGTGTTTCACCAGATGAATTTCAGTGGATTCATGTTCCGGCTGTCGGACTGAACGACTCTTCTAACGTGCAAACACAGAACAAAGCCTTACGGTCAGTTCTCCTCTGGTATTTATTAAAGAGTATCTGCAGTGGGGTTTGTTTTACTGAGAAAAGAAGAAATCACTGTAGAGCTGTACTGGGAGTGTGTGTTGATCCTGTGTCTCCATCCAACCCACTGTTTTAAAAACACGAATAAAGAAAAAAAGGAAAATGTTCACCAAACTTTTTGCCTTTAAGCTGTTTTATTGTGCAAAGTTGAGTGTATCT
Organism: Hippoglossus hippoglossus; assembly: GCF_009819705.1. NCBI lineage: Eukaryota > Metazoa > Chordata > Actinopteri > Pleuronectiformes > Pleuronectidae > Hippoglossus > Hippoglossus hippoglossus. Next base: position 3,472,352 of record NC_047169.1, on the reverse strand, counting down.
AAAAGGTGTTGAGTCGTATAAACTGCAAGTTAAACATTTATTTACAACTTGAAGTGGTTGATGCGTAAGTTCCAGAAATGAAACGGAAAGTGAGGCTATGAGACTCGAGGTTTGTCGACATCGAACATACAACACAGCTTATGCTCGCTGAGTCCTGTGGTCGTCTTAGTGCAGGAAGAAGTCCCTGATGCGCGTCGCCTCAATCCAGGGAATGTAGGCGCCGGTGCGGGTGAACACGCTGGGTTTGTTCTCCACGGTGCAGCCGATGGGGCCGAAGCTCACCACGCCGTGCACCTCCCAGCGGTCGCGGCCCAGCTGGCAGAGCAGAGGACCGCCAGAGTCGCCCTGGAGGAAGAGGAGGGTGGACATGAAATTTCAAATCTCACCACGACCTTCAACATTTGTACCTGTAGCCATTGAGCCGTCGTACCTGGCAGGCAGCCGGTGGATCCTCAGTGTCCCTGAAGCCGGCACAGATCATGGAGTCCCGGACACGGTCGCCCCAGAATTTCTTCTGTCGACAGGTCTTGAAGTCGATGATGGGGAGGCGAGCTTGATTCAAGGCTTCTGCCAGAGACACGTTCTCCTTCCCGCCTGAAATGTGTTCAAAGGAGAATATTTAACCACTTAAAGACAAATTTCGACTTAGACTTCCGCTTGTCTATCTCTTTTTCATTTTCCACTCACCCCGGGTGTCTCCCCAGCCCGTCACCCAGCAGTGGTGTCCCGGCTTGAGGCTGGTCTGCTTGCGCGGCAGGCAGGCGTAGCGGATGAAGTTCGAAGGGACGATGTCGGTGGCAGCCTTCACCAGGGCGATGTCGTAGTCCAGCTCGCTGTGAGCCGGATAACGGAAGTTCTCATGGCGGTAGATTCTCTTCACCGGGAAGATCCTCTCTGCTGTCTCCGAACGCCGGAGCTGGTGCTTCCCCAGGACGATCCTCCAGCTCCCAGCATCCTCAGCTTTACCCCTGAGAGAATAAAGAGTTGTGAATTATAGTTGCAACTTGTATTGTGTCCTCAATCTATATCTTAACTACTACATGTGTTTCTTACTTCTGGAAGCAGTGAGCAGCAGTGAGGACCCAGTTCTTGTGGATGAGAGTTCCTCCACAAACATGAATGTATTGTTTACTTCCTCTGGGACGAACCTATGAGAGACAGAACCACAAACAGCACAAGATCGTTTATCATTTACTCCTTCATGTGTTACACTGAAAAACACCTTCCAGCTTTTGTTGTGTTGCCTTAAACCATCGTTTTCCCCACATCTCATAAGATTCTCTAACCCAAGCACAGATCAGTGAATTCATTAATTGAATTATTTGTACTTTAGATTGTCTAGTTATTATAAACTGTAGTGGAGTATTTCAATATTAAGAATATCAAATTAAAGTAAATACATTCTACAGAGCTGTAAATTCTCAGTAAAATATTGGTATCACTTATTTTACAAAATAAACAATGCAGAAAATATATGTATTTATGTTTACATTTTACATAAATCAGTTTATTTTAATGATTTAAGTTTCTATGTATTTGATTATTAGTTTTTTCATTTATAACAGTATATGGTCAAAGTGTGAAATATCAAGCCTCAATTGATAATGACATCTAAGGAACCCATGCAGACTGTATATTTATATATTTGAAGACAGATACCAACTATATCTATGTTTACACTATAACTATGTTTATATGTATATATTTATATAGTTTGTCATTTTCAGATTGTTGATTATTTTGGTATCTGTCTTAAAAACTCAGTATTTGCTATAATATATTTAATAATTACCAATAACTTATCAATAATTTAAAGCCTTTGCAAGAGTGTTTTTTGAGAGTTGTTAAACTATTTAATTCTGTTATGAGCTGCTTGTGATTCCAAAATGTGACGATATGTTGATTTTCTTTGTTTTATCAATTTGAATTGAACATTTTTCCGGTTTAGACAGATGATCAGATATAACTGTTCATTCAACATCACCTTGGATGCACCTTTTGTAATTGACCTTTTATTCTACTATATTCGGACTATTTATACACTACACTTGACAGATAGCAGCCTGGGAAAGAATTTGACATATAGCAAATGTGCAAGTTTACAAGAGGGAGGTGCACATGTGATATTGTTATGTCGTCCTTGGTGTGAACCCCTTCTCCAGGTTCTTTAACCACTGACCCACGGACAGGTTTACCTGCAGAGAGACCTGCCAGGGCCACGAGTGAGGTCTGGCCTCGTTCCCGGACACAATCCGTTCAGCCATGTTGGGTTTGAAATGAGCCATCCCACAATCCTTAGGCCAGTCTGAGGGGAGAGACATCCAAACCAAAATAAGTAAAGTGTGTTTTTGCTGGAGTGTGTATATGTGTGTGTTTGCCCTCACCCAGGTGGAGGACTTTGTGCTGTTGCTGTCGTCCGGGGGTGAGCGTGTATGCGGCTGCAGGCAGGCATGCTTTGCTCAACAGCAACGGCAGCAGCAGAGACAGAAAGAGGAGCGGAGGAGGTCCTGGCACAGCCATCGTCTTCCACAGGATCACCGACTGGCACACATCCCATGCTATTTATACACAGGTGCACATACACACACACACACCTCCAGGAACAATGAGCGGTGTCACAACAAAGGCCGAACGCTGGATTTTTCTCCTGCAGCTACGAGTTTTCACCACGGCTCAGAGAAAGGGGATTTCAGGGGCTGGGGAACCATCAGCACTTTCACACACACGTTAACATGCTCACACGACACATACATGCACACAGGACAAAGGCAACACACAAACAAACACCACGTCATGTCACATGTGTCACAGCAGTGACACAGCGACCTGAACATGACCTTTATCTTTGATACCTCACATCTACTCCACACAGTAAACATGACCCAGGAGAAAAGGTGATGTTACCGGTGTGAACCTGAGTTTTATGGATTTCCAGTCATGTCAGGTGAATGAGAGCGTGAGACACATTATACAACACACAAAAATCATAGTTTACTGATCTTTACATCCCATTTATTGCATGAAACAGTTTGGAGTTTACACAAAAACTACTTCTATGAAAACGTAATGTATAGGACGAGACATGGGCCGAGAAAGATCCCATTAAATTATCTTAAATTGAAGATATGGATTCAGGAATCTTTGTTTCATCACTTTCTTTAACATCGTGACATGTTTTTGGACATTTTCACAAATTTCCCAGGAAATAATTAATACATCTTAATGAAAACATTTGTGACATGTTGAGGGGACTGAAAATAAAACAATAAAAAAGTAATAAAATAGTAAAACACATGCAAACTCATTCGCACACAGTTGAAAATATGACAACAGTAACTGCAATGGAAGCCACTGGTGACAGGAGCTTTATTTCTACTGTGGTGAATGAGAGAGAATGTGCACGCTCATCTGAATGGCCGCGCCTGAATGGTCACATCTCACCACCGTGGTTCACCAAGTTTACATACAACTCAACTCTGTGTGTTCATCAGCGTCTGTTTGTTTGTCTGTGTGTTTGTCTATGTGTTTGTCTGTTTGTCTGTGTGTTTGTCTGTGTGTTTGTCTGTGTGTTTGTTTGTGTGTTTGTCTGTTTGTTTGTTTGTTTGTTTGTTTGTTTGTTTGTTTGTCTGTGTGTTTGTCTGTGTGTTTGTCTGTGTGTTTGTCTGTTTGTTTGTTTGTTTGTTTGTTTGTCTGTGTGTTTGTCTGTTTGTTTGTTTGTTTGTTTGTTTGTCTGTGTGTTTGTCTGTGTGTTTGTCTGTTTGTTTGTTTGTCTGTGTGTTTGTCTGTTTGTTTGTTTGTTTGTTTGTCTGTGTGTTTGTCTGTGTGTTTGTCTGTTTGTTTGTTTGTTTGTTTGTCTGTGTGTTTGTCTGTGTGTTTGTCTGTTTGTTTGTTTGTTTGTTTGTTTGTTTGCAGGATTACGTGAAATTTGATGAAGGTTTGGGGCAGAGCCCAAGAAAGAAGAACACATTAAATAGAAATATTCTGCTCATATTAAGGTTGAGAATTTTATTTTGTGTTATTACTTCAAAAGGTTTAAATGCTTTAAATGATCAGAGCTGTACTCATAGAGATTCTTGTCACTACTAGTAAACCTGTTTATCATCAGCTGTGCTTCTTCTCCTGTTTTCAGCTACAGAACATTCAGAAGAACAGAAATACAAACATCAGGTTTTATTAAACACATGAACAGACGTATTGATAGTTTTCTTCATAATTGACCTGAAAGCAATCGTCACTAGAAATGCATCTAAACAGTGGAACCTGAGTGAAGGGAAACATTTTCTAACATTGCATCTCTACATTTTGAAAATTAAAATAAAGTCGAGACAACAGCAGGAGAGTAAGAACTGCTTCTTTCAGAGTTTGTTGATGTGCAAACTGAGGGTTGATCATCTATAGATAATCAATAGAGTCAGAGTCGTCTCCTGGATCAGTCCTCCATCTTTCTGGCGCCTCCCCCGCACCACCTGGGCCTCCTCAGTGACCTCATCACACTCCTCTTGCGGCTCTGAGTGCTCCCAACCGATGGCGACTTGGGCTGACCCGAGCCGACCTCTTCGTACACCTCCTCCTCTTCTTTCATGTATTCTCCCTCTGCCCTGCTGATCCTGCGAGGAACTTCTGCTGCTTCCTCCCTTTTGGCTCGTCCTCCCTCCTCCTCCTCCTCCTCCTGCGTCTCCTCACTCTCACCCTCCACTGTACAAGTTGCGCTAATAATCACAGTCGGATTCAGTTCTGGGGCCATGGCCTTTACGACACTCGATATGAGAGGAGGCTTCGGAGCTTTCTTCTTCTTGGAGGAACGTTTCTGTGGCAGTGGGCTGTTCTGGAGCGCCAGATGTTTCTGTATGGCCGTGCTCAGCACCTCTGGGTCAACAGATGCTCCATGAACGTCCCACGTCATCCCGTCCTCGTCCCACTGCACCTGCTTCATGCTGCTCCTCCTGCCCAGCGCGTCCCTCTCCTCCCCCTGGGTCTTCAGACAGGACCTCCTCCTCTCCATATCTTGGGAGGAAACAGAGGTAATGTCCCACCTGGGGTCGTCCCCCCGTCTCTCCTCCTCGTCCTCCTCGCTGCTGACCGGGAACATGCTGGAGGACGGGGACACCAGGTTGGAGTTCGACCCCACGGAGGACTTCAAGTTCAGCCTTGACCCGGGAGGCGAGCCCAAGAGGGAGTGTGAGCCCATGTGGGAGGTGAACGTGTTTCTCTTGAGGTCCCACCAGGAGCCCATGGGAGTGATCGTCTGCACCTCTGCGTCGACCAGCTGCGGCTGTGAGGTCATTGTACCTTCTTCCCTAAACGCCTCCACCCTCGGACCCTTAGTGGCGCCCTCTCTTGACATCAAGTTGCACCTGCAGCAGTCGCCCAAACCCGAGTCGCTCAATGAAGAAACCAGGGGCGACCTCCATCCTCCTCGTGCTGGACAGATTTCCCCCGGCTGCCACGGCAGCTCAAGTTGGCAGACTGAGACTCGTCCACCTTCTGGTTCTCGTCCCTCTCCTGAAGGAGTCATGTAGCTGAACATTTCCTCAACTTCCTCTCCACCCTCTGATAACTGTGAGCCTTCAGGACCCTGCAGCTCTTTTACTGTGTCCTCAACAATGCACCCAACATCTGCATTTCCTTCCGCTAAACTAACAGAGGAGGGTTTCGGGGAGGGGAATTGAAAAGAGAGCAAATGATCCTCCAGCAGGCTCTCGTCCTTTGTGTCGGAGAGCTGGGGGAGATTGGGGGAGTTGGACGGCAAGGGTGAGGGGTTGTGAGCCTGTGGGGGGGATGATGACGGTGAGGTTGCATGTGGGGATACGACTAAGTCCTCTTGCTGATTCGGGGTCAGTGTTAGTGTCGAAGCCGAGTTTAGAAGATCTACAGGTGGTAAGGTTGGCGAGCCGAGAGGGGAGGTGAACGGGGAGGGTGTGGTTGGGGCAGAGGATAGTTTGGACGTCAGAGAGTCTAGTGTTGAGGAGCAATACACCTCCTGGGTGAGACTCGAGGGGCGTGAGGTCCCTCCTCTCCACACTATTGTCTCTGGCGTGCTGCTGCGGCTGTACGTGCTGCCGCTGCACCCGCTCCACCGCTGCATGCTGCCAATCCTGCGCTCGCTGAGCAAGGAAGGGCTGTGCACGCTCAAGTTTTGGGTGCTCAGCGCCAACTGGTGGCTGTTGGTGGAGCTGATGTGCTGCCACATGTGCGGATGCAGCTGCTGGAGCATCACCGCGTTCTGCTCGGAGTGCGTGTTGGCACTGGAGCTGCGTCTCAGGTGCATCCTGGTCCAGGCCGGGTCCCGCTTGTGCGGCGGGCCCGACGCCATGACCATGTCCATGGAGCTCTTAGAGATGGAGAAAATGGGCGCATGTACATTGTCGTCGTCCAGGCCCATGAGCCCTGCCTCATTGGAGTAAGACCCCGACTGACTAACCGAACAACAGATGGGCTGGTAGTTCTCAGACACAGGGCGCCCAGGCCTCGCCATGGCAACAGCGACCTGTGAGGACAGACATAACCTTTAGTGAATTGCTCCTTCTTTCCCACCCAGACTAACTGAACATTTCTTAGTACGCACTCATTCATGGCGAGAGTGAGACGACACCAGACTCGTATATGTTCCTTCAAAGTTTAAAAACATGACCACTGACAGTTATCTTAGCTTAGCATGAAGACTGGCTACAGCTAGCCTAGCATCTTGTTTTGAGTTTGATGTTGCCTGGCAACCAGCAGAATATTCAGAAAGTCACTAGATCAACAAGTTGTCTCACATATAACCCCGTTTAAAACTGCAAACTGTTTTACTGCTTCATATCTACTGTAGTAAACAGATATTTTATTCATTCATTCACTCTTCTCATCTAAAACTTTACAAGAAAGTGAAGTGTAGTTCCCAAACTCTTAAATTATCCCGTTTCTTATTTCCCTGTCCTTTTTTATTCTGGAGCACCCCCCTCCACTCAGTGCGTGCATGGACATGCACACACCCACGCATTCAGAAGCACTCGCAGATTAGCCTAATGAGATTACACAATCCAGATAATTTGATTATTGAGACAAAATGTAGATTGATTGAGACGGATTTAAAAGAGCATTTCAGGATTTCGGTTGAATAAAGTAAAATAAAAAAAAACAGAGGAAGACGGAAAGAATGGACGGAACTTGTTTTATTCTTGTCGTCTAATAGAGAGTGAGAGTCGACGTTGTGCCTGATTTAGCTCTTCTGTGTATTTGTCTTTGTAAAACACAGTTGAAACACAGTTCTGCGTTTCGTCCTCATTTCAAATCGTTGTGTGATTTTCAGGCATAAAATCCCACATGAATCCACATTCAAGTTAAAACTAACGACCAAACTTTCTAATCCACCTCTGTCCCAAACTGACCTCGTCCGTTTGACCACAGTTGACTTGCAGATATCCAGAATAACCAATAAGCTGCCTGTTCTGAACAATAGAGACATTAATGTGACACATAGATGGATGTAGAATCTGTCAGATAGAAGAGAGAAATAACCTCTTACCTTTAACTTCACGTCTCGTGGCCTGTTTTGCCCTCTGCAGAGCAGGTGGTGCTAAACGGCGTCACTCATTCTTTCCTCCCGTCATTCCTCGCTCTCTTCCTCTCTCACTCCTTAAGAAGATCACCTGTCCTGTGTCCGTCCCCCCCCCTCACCAAACACATTCACCTCCCTTCCCCCCCCCCTCGAGACCTCTCCTCAGCTCGGGCCTCCTGCTCCGTCCGCTGCCACAGAGCCGGGCCTCATGTTAAAGTTGGCGTGAATACGAGGATTTCTCTTTGTCAGGGACGTGTGTGCGTGTGCAGGTGTGTGCGTGAGAGAGGGGGGGGTCACTACTTGGCTTTCAGCTCCGAGGATTAACCGTGATCTCGTTAGCCGCCGTCCAATCTGTGAGCAGAGTGAGTGTGTGTGTGCATGTGTGTCAGTGAAGCCACAGTGAGAGGCTAATGATTCCAGGTCAGTGGTCAGAAGAGTCATTTTACCTGTTTGTGGATATGCACACGCTCACGGGAGGGATAATATGTAACTTTATAAAACAACACATCGTGAGGCTGAAGAGAATTTGATCATAATAAATGATAAAGGTTCATCATCTGGGGACCGAGAATGTCTGTATGATACTTTGAGCAGATACAAGAAGTGAATCTTTACATATTTCACAGGATAAAGTGATTTTAAAATTCATTTGAGGTTTTTATTGCTCACTTTCAAGGTCTTGCACCCCTTGATCTCAGTAGGAGATGATTCACACGGTTTATTATTTTGTGGACTTCTCTCTAATCTTTTCTTTTTTCTTGTCACAGTCCGATTATCCCGTTTTTGGCCCCTCGGGATAAAATATACTGTGAGTTTGAGCCGTCTCTCCCACGCTCTGTGGAATGTGTATTATGTAAGTTCACAGTAGTACAGACAATGTGGTAAATACGGTCTGTACACACACAGAGTCCAGGAACCAGTTCACCTGGTCCGGGGCTTTCTGTGTGTAAACGAATACCTGGTAATTATTCAGGATTTATAGACCAAAATGCACAGTGTGAACTAAAGTAACTAATTAAACCTTTAAACAGAAATTATGACCCTAAGTTTCTCTAGAAGATTGGGATGAAGGTTCAGGAGCAGCTGACTCACGATTAATCAGCATCTGGGTTTGTGGATGTTTAAATAAAATCCAATGCAACAGCAAAAACCTTCACTTTATATTAATCAAGTTAAATATATAAAAACTCCAAATATAAGACAGGACTGTTAATAAATGAAAACTATATCATGAATATTTTGTATAAGTTTTTTACATCACTAGTTCATGCACATAATTATATTTTATTAGAATACGACTACTACTCTTATTTTTGTGTTCTCTGTCTATTCTTCTATTATATTCCATATTTATTATCTTCTTTTCTTGGCCTGTAATTATTCTGTTCTGCTTTATTTCCAACATTTCCTCCATGTGGCTCAATAAATGATTTTCTAATCTAATGAACTGTTTGGAAATCAGTTGTTTGCTGTAAATTGTTGTATTTTACTGTGTTGGCTTTTATTTTTCCCTCTTAAATAAACCAATAAACTAAAAAGTCAAAACATCCTGAACCAGTGAGAGTCTGTGGTCCTTTAATGGTTTATGAGCGTGGTCTCCAAAACAAAAACCAGATAAGAGCCTGACACGGTGGGAATCATCCAGATGTGTCGTCCTCGCTCGGCTCTCCTCACTAAACCAAACTCTACACACACACGGTCGCACACAGACTCACTACAACAGACTCACTTTCATGACTAATGGTGGAAGAGAATCCTCGGACTGTCGGATGAAGAGAGCTCCCTCCAGCTGATTTAATAAGAAGTTCTCCTCCATGGCAGGTAAACACTGAACTACATCAGACTCAACATCTGTGTCCCATCCTGCTTGTTGATGAGTTTGTGTTTGTGTCTGTGTTTGTGTTTGTGTTTGTGTTTGTTTGTGTTTGTGTTTGTGTTTGTGTTGGTTCAGACCGGGTGTCCCTGTTGGCTGTCGGTCTGTCTCTCGGCCTCCTGACGCTGCTGCTGCTGGCTCTGCTGTGGTTCTGCTTGTGGAGGAGGAAGAAGGACCAGAGTCTTTACCAGGAGCTGCCGTCCCCGGTTCCTTCAGTCCCATCCTGCTCTGCTCCCGTCATCCAGGTGTCCCAGTGCTCCTGGACCACGTCAGTAACACACAGCTCCGGTTCTACTAATACAACATGATCTGTAGTTGATTGGGTTTTGGTACAATTGATCAGAATCTGTAACTAAGATAAACGTAGAGGTGAAAAAGTGGATAAAGAAAGTGTTTTAAAACTTAGTAATTGAGTAAACTTGGTTCCTTAACTTTTTTCTCAGGCCCAGTGAGATCCCGTTCACTTTGCCTCCTCGTTTCACGACACAAACCCGTGGTGAAGTGAAGACGGAGGAGGAAGAGGAGGTGGAGATGAAGATGGAGACGCAGCGCGACATACTAGCCCATCGAGGGTCACTCTCAGTGAGGAGTGGGTCATCATTATCTTTTTATTTTAATTTAAATTCAAATGGTGGGAGACTTCTTTTAATTTAAATGCAATAAATAAAAGTCGGGGTAGATAGATCAGGCTGGAACAAAGTGGTGAGGTGACTGTCAGACCCTTTAAAGAAATAATATTATTATAAATTACCTGAATGTAAAGTAAAATTTAAACTAAAATCATAAAGTCAGTCACAATAATTTAAAACAAATCCTTGTTATTCGACAAACTATTTTAGTAGTTAATTGATAATTTGCCAGATTTTTATTGGTTCCAGATTCTCAAACTTCTTATTTGATGCTTTCTTCGTCATAATAAATTTGAATTTTTGATTGGAGCTCAGGACACTTTGAACTATTGGAAGTTTAAAATACATTTAACGACCAGATAATCACTTAAGAGAATAATCTGCATATTAACTGATAATGAGAATAGTCTTTAGTTGCAGCCTTGTGTTAATTCCTCATATTTTCAACCGGCCTCCCTCAGGTTTGTATCCGGGGGGGACGGTTCTCGCTGGTCTCTACTCGGTTCCTCCTCTAAAGGAGGTGGTGGCTCCTCCACCCGGCATGGCCACCCGCCTCTGCTTCTCTGTGGAGTACCGACACAGCGGCGAGCAGCTCATGATCACGTTGTTCCGTCTGGGCAACGTCCCGCCTCGCTTCCACGGCAACATCACGCTGGTGGAGCTTCGGCTTCTCCCTGACGACCGGCGGCCCCGCCAGGCCAAGGCCCGCGGCACGGGGCCCGACCCCGAGTTCAACGACTGCTTCATCTTCCAGGTGAGGAAACAAACACCATTTAGTTTGGTAAAATTTGTCATTGATCCTCACACAGAGTTTGTTTCGTCCTCAGGTGTCGGGAGTGTGTGTTCCTCGGAGCATCCTGAGTGTGTGTGTGTTGAGCGTGGAGCAGAACGGGAAGCGCCACGCGGTGGGCCGGGTGCTGCTCCCTCTGGAGGGCGAGCTGGGTCGGGCCGGACGGGTTCTGTGGAGGGACCTGGAGACCGAGGACGACACACAGGTAAACGACATGGTCTGTTTGAGATGGACGACACCTCGAAAGTGAAGCCAAATCATCTTGACTGCCCCCTGGTGGCTGGCTGCGGTACAGGTCACAAAGTGGATGGGACATGTTAATACTGCGGCTCGATCTCCTGATTGGCTCCAAATGGCGCCAAGAGCACAAGATGGCCGCACCTGTATCCCGGATGTTCAAGCTTAATATCTGAATGAACGCGTCGTCCATCTACACACAAACACACACACACACACACACACACATACACACACTCATAGTCGCTCATCTTCATCTCTCCCAGTGTTCAGAGTTGGGTGATGTGCAGATATCCCTCAGTTACAGTCCGACTCTGCAGCGCCTCTCTGTGGCGGTTCTAAGAGCTCGGGGCCTTCAGCTGCTCACAGACGCAGGTAAAGACGTTTGTCTGGGTTTGATTTAAAAAAACTCCTTCGCTAAAACATGACCATGGATCTGAGAACGTGTTGTGTGTGTGTGTGTCGTCGCAGGTGTGTGTGTCCAGGTGAGTTTACAGATACACACTCAGGTGGTGAAGATGAAGCGCAGCTGTGCGGTGACAGGAGAGGCCGACCCGCACTTCAACCACAGGATGACCTGTAAACTCCGCGTGCAGCACCTGGACGAGGCCTGTCTGAGCTTCCAGCTGCAGCAGCCGACCGACATCCCCTCAGGTGAGAGGTCAGCCCGGTGTTTAACAGGAACCGTTAGATTTTAACTTGTTATCTGAGGTGTTTTCACTCTGCTCATGTGTTAATGTTTCGTCCCAGAGCCTCCGGTCCTGCTGGGAGTTCTGGTTCTGGGGCCCTTCATGTACGCCAGGGGCCAACAGCTGCAGCACTGGATGGACATGGTGAACACGCCACAGGAGCCCGTCCGGCTGTGGCACGGACTGAGCAGGGCCACTTAGCACATGTGTGATGAATTAATAAAAAAAATATTTGTTTTAAAGTATGAATCGAATACTTTCATTATTTTCAAACGTCCATCTAAGGTCAGTGAAGGAATTTGGGGATTTTACAATCTTTGAAACACCAATGAAACTGAAACCTGATCGATCGAGGGACCAGAAACATCAGAGTCACGGCTGCAGACTTTAAGTTTTAATAAAATTACAGCCACTTTGCTTTTTTTAAATCGATCATTGCTTCTATAGAGTCCAATAATTTAAAAATCTCTTCCTGTCTTATTCGAAAGATCAATCATATCAATCAAGAGAATTACTAAAACCTTAATTGACGACCTGCATCCAGAGAATTGCTGCATCGTGGTGTGACTGGGTGGATTGTTCAGTTTAACTATTTGTTACTTTTGTTGTCGTTGCTTTTAATGACCAGTTGTCAATTAATTCCTTTAATATTTTGGATTCTGTGCTTACTTTGGACATTTTATAATCTTTCTGATTTTGCCTTTATCTGCCACATTAAAAACTGTGGAATGAGTTCACACTTTGGTGCAGGATATTGTTTTGTTATTCACTTTCTTTAACGTCGCATTGTTCAACATGTTTTCACCATTTCACAGAGAATAATTCAGTGAGTGTAATTGAAATGTGTTTTTACTGTTGATTCTCTAGTTGTTCCATAGACAAAGTTACGTTTTTTGTCCAGCAGGTGGCGCCCGCCCCCGGTGTGTCGGTGACAGCAGCTGCGGTTTGAAGCAGCGAGTGAGGGAAGCAGGAAGTGTTTGTCAACGTGTTGGAGTCAGAAACAGTTTCCAGAGGATTTAATGTTGTTGAGACGTCATGAAGATAAACGAGAACATTTCACTGGAGGGACACAGAGTCCTGCTGGTTCCTTACAATGAGAACCACGTGTCCAGGTAACCAGGCTCTGTTTACTCTTCTTACATCTGTTATTACTTCTTATTTTGAATTGATCCTTTAAAAATCTGACTTTAACCTTCAATCACATGATAATAATAACATATATTAGATATAATAATAACAATAACAGTCTTTATTCAGCCGTTGAGTTTGAATGATCCTTTAACAATCTGATTTTAACCTTCAACCCTATGATAATAAGAATATCTTTAATAGATATTATAATAACCACAATAACGGTCTTTATTCAGACATTTATTCTTCTATTATTTGTCTTCTTATCACCTGAGTTTGAATGATCTGACTTTTTCATTTAACCTTCAATCCTATAATAATAATTATAATAATATGTATTTATATAGCGGGTTTACAAAGTGCTTCACAGACATAAAAACTGCTGATCAGCGTTTCCACGGCAACAGTCTTCATTCCCATGGGAACAACCAGTGACGCCTGTGGACACTTAACTGAAGAATGTCCTCCTCCGTTGTGTTTCCTGTGAAACCAGCAGCTGTGAATCAGAAAGAAGCTTCAGGTGAACGTGTCTCTGATCCAGCTGCTGTCTCCTGTTCTCAGGTATCACGAGTGGATGAAGTCTCCTGAGCTGCAGCAGCTGACGGCCTCCGAGCCGCTGACCCTGGAGCAGGAGCACGACATGCAGAGGAGCTGGAGGGAGGACGGCGACAGTGAGGAGTCGTGCACATAAACAAAATAATTACAGCTTTTATAATTGCAGCCTGAATCAGTGGGTACTGACCTGTAGCCACCAGACTATTTTCATTTTTTAGTCACCGCCAATTTAAACTTTTGTGTTTTTGCTTCAAACCAAAGTTAAATAGCTTTTAATCAGCTTTAAAACAATCTTAAAGAAGCTGTTTTTTTATTTGATTTGGTTTTCTTTCTTTGTGCCAGAGTGCACGTTCATCATCCTGGACAAGCAGCTGTGGACGGACCCCGGCGTAGAGGAGGAGCAGTGCATGGTGGGAGACGTCAACATCTTCCTGACGGACCCCTCGGACCCGTCCTTGGCTGAGCTGGAAATCATGATTGCAGGTGAAGTGTTAATGTCATGGAATGTCTTAAATCTGCCTGTTTTACATGTCAACAATTTCCCTGCATGTTTTATTAAAAATTACATTTCGGCACCAAAATGTCTCTGATGCTGATAAAGTTTGTTGTTTTAAACCAGAGGCCGGTTACAGAGGGAGGGGCCTCGGGAAGGAGGTGACACGGATGATGATGAGCTACGGTGAGCAGCCTCAGAAGTTTTCTTAAAGCTTGATAATAACAACACAAATTAACCCAAACACATGTTGCTCACAGCAGAGACAGGAGGTTCAATTCACCGTGTGGAGGTTGAAAAGTTCTGACTGTGGTTTCCCCTCCGACTAGGTCCTGATTTGTTGAATTGCTGCTTTTCATTCGGTATTTTTATCGTTTCCATCGTTCAGACTTAACTCTGGTTTGATTCTGACTCAGTGACTGTGTGTTGTCTTCCACTAGGTGTCACCAAACTCGGGGTCAAAAAGTTTCAAGCGAAAATCGGGCTGGACAACGAGGTCAGCGTGGGCATGTTCAAGAAACTTCACTTTCAGGAGGTAAGGAGACTCACGTGCTCCGGCTGTGAACACCACAGCTGTCAGTGGATGTAAACATTGTGTGTGTGTGTGTGTGTGTTGCAGGTGTCGGTGTGTAAGGTGTTCAAAGAGGTGACCCTGGAGATGACGGTGGACGAGGCCGTGCGGACGAGGCTGCTGGACGACACGGCCTTCGTGAAGGAGAGGGACTACACACAGACCTGCAGGGACAGACAGGAGCTGGTCTCACAGTGACATGTGAAGACGTCTTAAAGACTTCCTGCTGTGAAGGAAACACCTGGAGACGCAAACAGACTGAAAACAGATGTTTGCTTCAAACACATGCAGCACAGTCCTTTATTTAATGTTTCACTCTATGTCTCTTGTCTGTAAAACTAGGATTCCTCAAACCCTGCAGAGGTAACTGAGTACATTTACTCGAAGTACTCAACATAAATAGTTTCAAGGTGCCTGGACCTCTGCTGCATCGTTTACTTCAGAATATATTCTCCTTTTCCTCCTCTGCCTGGTGGTACTAGTTGCACTTTGCACTCAAAAGTATTGTACTTGCAGCTTCATTATTCCAACACTACGTTTTGTAATCTGATTTTAAAAAGGAAAAATCATGTCTGAAAAAGAAGCGTTTCCATTTTTATCTCTTGTAAATTATACCAAATGTGTTTGTTTCATGTTCTTCCAAACTGCAGCGACATACAAACAAAAAGACAAACTTGACAAACGTGTTTCTTGCTGTGCAAAAGCCATTTAATGACGCCGACGGTGAAGCTGTACAAAGGCAGCGAAGACGTTACATTTCAGAAATCAACCGCTGAAACCAAAAGAAAAAGGGAAGTAATCTGTCTGCGGTCTTTAATTTAGTCAGTTTAGATGATAAATAAAAAAGCTCTGTAACCGCTGCACTCTTAAAGAGCCATACTGCTATTTTTACAAGTGATTCCCCTTAAAGAACAAAACAGGTCAAGTTCATCCTGCAGCTGAGATTCGAGTGATGATGTGTTTCTGTATATTGAGAAATGATTGAAAGCTTTGTGTTCAGTCTGATGGGTAGAACAGAAAACCAGTGACCGAAGGGAAGTGGGGAAAATACAGTGTGAAGCATGATTTGATTAGACTGGATGAAGATATGATTTCTAGCTAAAGGGCAAACTCATGCAAAACGTTTGTGAAATTTGATTTAGTGCAGTGGACAGGAAGTTCATCCTCTGGACAGGAAGTTCCTCCAGCGCCAGACTGATACCAGATTTTCAGGATCAATATCAGACATCGGTCACGTGCGATATTTTCATGTCGAGATCAAATCTGCTGGTGCATCAGTTTGGTTCCACTTTGCATTAGCTGTGACATTAGCTGCTTTCACTGATGTTAGACTATAAAGACGCTTGTGAAAGTCGGAGCTCTACATTCACACAGTCTTGACGCCGATTGGCGGAGGCACAACTCTGACTGGCAGTGAACACGTGGCTCCAGTGCAGCAGACAGGGCCACCGGACATTTAAAAACATGCTGTAGTACAAAGAGGATACAAGCGCGACAACAATTCCATAGGAATTTAAGACGATTTTAACACATTTGTCCGTCCCCCTTTCTGTCTTCCCCTCCCACCAACAGGGTGAGAGGATGCAGGGTTGCCCATCTGAATGAAAATCATGATTTCAGCGTAGTTAAAAAAAAAGAAAATCCCAGGATTCATAGGGGAGCTGAAAACCTGCAGGTGTCAGTTTTCATGTTTCTCTCAGGTTTTTTTAGTTCTTGGACGTTTGCGTGGATTCAAGAAACTCCTTCGCAGCAGACGACAGGTTTTGCACCAGTTGTCTGACCACGCCCTCCTGCTCTTTGGCCCAGGAGAGGCCGTCGGCCACGGCAACGTTGATCGGCACGCACACGTCTTCCTTCTGCAGGTCGGTCAGCTGGCAGGCGGCGGCGACTCCGGCCAATCCCAGCAGCAGCAGGAGGAGGAGTTTGAACAGGAGGCCAATGAGAGAACGTCGAGGTTTAGGAGCCGATTCCACAACAACCTTTTTATCTGCTGAGATACAACAAGTGTCACGTTAAACAAACTCTCGCACAATTATACTCTTATTTGACACAAATCAACTACACTAATAAGTACAGAAACTCAGACCTGGGATCAGGGAGAGTTCAAGTCAGCTGCAAAATAACAATCTGTTGTCCTCACCTGCCGCCTGTCCGTTCTTTTTCTTCTTCTCCTCGCTCTTCTTCTTCTGTTGTTCCTGTGCAGCTGCGGCCGCCATCTGAGCGTTGTACTCTTTCCTCCTCTTCGCCTTCTCCTCCGCCTTATCTCGTTTACGCACCTCCTTCTCCTTGGCCTCCCGCTCCCTCTGCTTCACCTCCCGCTTCCTCTCCAGCTCTGATTGGGGGGGGGATAATTTAAGGTTTGATATAAAAATATATTGGTCAAAATTCAGTTTCACAACTTGTCTTGACATAGTTTCGAAGCCCAGATAAAAAGATTTCCCGGCACAAACCTTTTTCCCTCAAAAGACGCTTCTCTCGAGCGCGATCGACTTCGCCCTGAATCTCTCTCATGTGCTGCAGAACCTGGAGAAAAGAACGAGTAAAACAGACTTTTAGTTTGAAACACTAACGTGTGAACCGGATGATTGATCACTTTCTATTTGTCCGTCACCTTGGAGGAACATTGTTTGCACTGCTTCTCGTCCAGACAGTCCCCTGCTGCCTTGGCCAGGCCGGCCTCCAGAGGGTTGTCCTTCAGATCCAACCACTTCAGACTCTGGAGAATTAAAAAACAAAGAAGCCACTTCACACTTCATGTTATTGAAAACAAGCAGAGTAATAAAATATATCAGGAATAATCAGCACTGGTTCAAGTAGATCACCAAGTATTTACCATTAAAGACATAAAGTTCGATGTATGTTAGATTACTGTACAGATATGAGAGATCCAGCTTTTCATATCCAAACTGTACAAATAACCTCGTGGGCTCTCACCCTGAGCTGGGAGAAGCTGACGGGCAGATCAGTCAACTTGTTGTTGTACAGATCCAGATGTTGAAGGTACACCAGGTTCCCCAGGTCGTCTGGCAAACAGGTCAGCTGGTTTTTGCTCAGATCCACCTTGATGAGGTGGGTCAGGTTGCAGAACTCTGGCTGCACGAAAAAAAAGAAACGGGAGTCAAAGAGAAATGAGCGTCAGAGACAACGTGGTAAAATGTGCAGAGGAGCTAAATGACAGAAGAATGAGAAACAAATTGAAACAGGATGTTAGAGGCGGTTGTTCCCAGACTTTGCTGAAGTAACAGAAAGATTAACAGACTTAAAGAAACTGACTTAAACTCACATTAATCTCAATTTAACACACTCAAAAATCTACACTACAAAACCTGACTTCACTTATTTAAAACTAAAACAGATTGGAATATGAAATGGTTGCGTCTCGGGTGTGTACGGTTGTTTTCATACTCACAGGGAGAGAGGTGATGTTGTTGCAAGACAAGTCCACAAAAGTCACTTTGGGGAATAAAGCCTGCGGGGACAAATCATAACATGAGTTAATTAACACATTTCATTGTATTTCCTCAACATACTGGCTTTTTTAAATATGTTTCTTTTAGATTCTCTGGTTCCTTTGTTGAGATTGTTCCATAAACTGATTTATTTCTCTGTAACGCAACGTTCCATCAATTTGGTTTGTTTTTAAAGATCTTGGTTCCTTTCAAGTTATAAAATCTCTTTTCTGGATGTTGGTGGTGAAGCTTCCATATGAGCTTTATACCTAATTTGCAGGTTCCTGAAGTTTTCAACAACTTTAACTGAATCACGGGTTTGATGGATTTCCACATCGACGTCTACTGATGATTCTCGCGGCTCCTTTTTGTCAAATGACAACTGAATGAGAACAGTTATATGAAACGTGCACTGATTTAACGATATATTAACATTTTGAACACGTTAAATTGAAGTAACTGAGAACTGCAGTCAGATCAATGAAGTGGGGAAAAAAAACATGCAACATCTGGAATAAAGTATAAAGTACCATGAACTGGAGTAAATGTACTTCGTTACTCTGGTCCACTGTGTAACTGCAAGTATTTGAACATGTGATCAGTCTGGTATAGGACCGGTGTGGGACCGGTATGGGACTGGTATAGGACCAGTATAGACCGGTGTGGGACTGGTATAGGACTGGTATAGGACCGGTGTGGAACTGGTATGGGACTGGTATAGGACCAGTATAGACCGGTGTGGAACTGGTATGGGACTGGTATAGGACCGGTGTGGGACTAGTCTAGGACTGGTATGGGACCGGTGTGGGACCGGTATAGGACCAGTATAGACCGGTGTGGGACCAATATAGGACTGGTATAGGACCAGTATAGACCGGTGTGGGACTGGTTTCCTGGGGTGCAGACCCCGACACTCACCAGCTCTCTGACCGGGACCTCGGTGAGGTTACACAGGCTCAGGTCCGCCTCGTTCCCGCTGACTTTGTCCCTCAGGTTCAACACTCGGCTGCTTTTACTCATCCTGCGGGTTTGACAGGAGGAGACACTTCAGGGACAGACACAGACACCGGGGGACACAACTTCAACCACCGGGGGAACCGAGCGCCCCCCCTGCTCACCTGGTTCTGAAGCCGCCACACGATCGAGCCCCGCGGAGGAAGGAAGGAGGAGAATCGAGCCGAGCAGCTTCTGGAAACGAAGAAAGTTTGAGCAGCGAACCGAGCGGATTCTGTCTCAATGGAGATACACGTCACTGCTCGGACCGCGGAGCAGAGCAGCAGCGGCCGGCAGCGCCCCCTGCAGCCCCGGAGGAGAACTCCACACATGGGCCATACCGATACTTTTTGACAGAACTTTACCGATAGTTTGTTAAATAATTAAAGAATAAAAAGTTTATTAGGCTTCAAATCACATGACACATACCAGCCATTAGTAACACATTTATTTATCTAATTCCAACTACACCGTGGTTCAGAAGATGATGTCTAAAACAACCACCATCACCTCTCGTGTTTAATAAAATAAATAAATAAAAGTTTAGTAGCACTTACATGTATAACTTGTAAGTGCAAATCAACCATCTCCTGCCCTCAATTGGCACTAATACCCCATCAAGAATAGAAAACTCAGAAACGGCCAAGAATCTTACCAATTATTTAGACAGCTTCTCTCTGATCAGCCTCGATCAGCTGACCAAAATAATCTCATCTTCTAAACCAACAACTTGTATCTCAGACCCCATTCCTACAAAATTACTTAAAGAAATTCTGCCCCTAATTGACAGTTCATTACTGAACACAATACATCTGTCATTATCATCAGGATATGTACCACAGTCTTTTAAAATAGCTGTAATCAAACCCCTCCTCAAAAAACCCACCTTAGACCCAGAGGTTTTAGCCAATTATCGTCCGATATCTAATCTCCCCTTCCTGTCTAAAATCCTAGAAAAAGTTGTAGCCAATCAGCTGTGTGAGTTTCTCCAGGAAAATAATATATATGAAGACTTTCAGTCAGGGTTTAGAGCCAATCACAGCACAGAGACAGCCTTGGCAAAAGTCACTAATGATCTTCTAATAGCTTCAGATCAGGGGTTTGTGTCTGTCCTCGTTCTGTTAGATCTCAGTGCAGCATTTGACACAATTGACCATAATATTTTATTACAGAGACTAGAACAGTTAATTAGCATTAAAGGAACCGCCCTAAAATGGTTTAAATCCTATTTTTCAGACCGCTCCCAATTCGTGCAAATTAATGATGAGTCATCTGTGCGCACCAAAGTTAACCATGGTGTTCCACAAGGCTCTGTGCTCGGCCCAATTTTATTCTCATTATATATGCTTCCACTTGGAAACATTATCAGGACACACTCGGTAAATTTCCACTGCTATGCGGATGACACCCAGTTATACTTGTCAATAAAACCTGAACAAAGTAATCAAATAACTAAACTCCAAGCATGTCTCAAGGACATAAAAACCTGGATGACCCGCAATTTTCTCTTATTAAACTCAGATAAAACAGAGGTTCTAATACTTGGCCCTAAACACCTTAGAGATACATTATCTAACGATATAGCTGCGCTAGACGACATTGCCCTTGCTTCCAATAAAACAGTCAGGAACTTGGGAGTGATCTTCGATCCTGATTTATCCTTTAATTCTCACTTAAAACAAATTTCTAGGACAGCCTTTTTTCACTTGCGTAATATCTCCAAAATCAGACATGTCCTTTCTCAAAAGGATGCAGAAAAACTAATCCACGCCTTTGTTACATCCAGACTGGATTATTGTAATTCCTTATTATCAGGCTCCAGCAGTAAGTCGTTAAAGACTCTGCAGCTTGTCCAAAATGCCGCAGCACGTGTCCTGACAAGAACCAAGAAAAGAGAGCACATTTCTCCAGTATTAGCTTCGCTACACTGGCTTCCGGTTAAATCTAGAATAGAATTTAAAATTCTCCTCCTCACCTTCAAGGCCCTTAACAATATGGCACCATTATATCTTAAAGAGCTGTTAGTACCTTATCAACCCACTAGAGCACTGCGCTCCCAGAATTCAGGCTTACTTGTCGTCCCTAAAGTCTCTAAAAGTAGAGTAGGAGCCAGAGCTTTCAGCTATCAAGCTCCTCTCCTGTGGAATCATCTCCCACTTTCAGTTCGGGAGGCAGACACCATCTGTACGTTTAAGAGTAGGCTTAAAACCTTCCTTTTTGATAAAGCTTATAGTTAGAGCTGGTCCAGGCTTGTCCTAGACCTGCTCTTAGTTAGGCTGCTATAGGTTTAGAAGGTCGGGGGACACATGACACACGGAGCTTCTCTTTCCAGCTTCTCCTTCCTCTTCTCAATCTTTATCACATCAAAGTAATTCATATCCCATCAATACATGTTACTGACTTGACTTCTTCCCCGGAGTCCCTTTGCCTTATCGTCCGCAGACCCAGGGCCGCGGCTGTGGCCACATCGTGGATCAGGATCTGTGGATCGCGTATCAGAGATCGTAATGGTGGATCCAGTATGGCGGATTCTGCATCGTGCTGGCTGATCGTGATAACAAAGGCAGATCCTTTATCGTGTTGGCATCAGATACTGGTAGTGGACCACGACCGAGGTGGCAGCTGATGATGGATCCTAATGGCGGCAGTGGACAATAACTGTGGACTATAGTGGCATCCGATCTTGATGGTGGATCATGATCTTGCTGGCTGCTGACCATGGACTATGATTGCAGCAGGACTGCTCGATACATAGTATTTCTCCTCAGACACTCGACCATTAATGACATTAATCCACCAATTCACTGACCTTCAGTTATACTTCAAAATGTTTACCCTAATCAATGCTGCTAAAACCTTTATCTTGATGTTCTCCTTTACACTTGACATCCATTGCACTTCTGTCCGTCCTGGGAGAGGGATCCCTCACATGTGGCTCTCTCTGAGGTTTCTACGTTCTTTTTTCCCTGTTAAAAGGGTTTTTAAGTAGTTTTTCCTTACTCTTGTTGAGGGTTAAGGGCAGAGGATGTCACACCATGTTAAAGCCCTATGAGACAAATTGTGATTTGTGAATATGGGCTATACAAATAAAATTTGATTGATTGATTGATTGATAACTTATAGTTTGGCTTACTTGATTCTTCTTGTTCTGGGTTTGTTCCCTCATGGTTGAATGCACTTATTGTAAGCCATTAAAATTACATAAGATAAAAAGGTTTTCTAATGCATCTATAGATCTGCTCTGTAATAATAATTTTAAAAAAAACATGGAAACATTCGTCTCACTTTAATGTGAATTAAAAGCAATGCACACGGACACAGTGTATATCTATGAGGGTAACATACATTTTGCTCACACTTACATGCTTCATTTTCAATAATATAGGTATTAATAGATTCCTAAACTACTTTATTTATAACATAGCAAATAAATGAGTCCCATCAATACCATGTCATTTCAGGAGGATTATGATGTGTACAGCCCATTACACTCTTACTGCATTAAAGCTGCATCAGAAACTATAACTCCGTGTTTTTATTATTCATGCCCTATTAATACAGGTCTTAGTTCCATTTAAAGAACATATAGATTAGAAATAGTGCAACAGAGCTGAGGTAGAAAACGCAGAAAGCCTTGTTGATTCTTTGAGCCACTCTGGTCCAGTATCCAGGTTTTGGTTCTTCTCCTCTGCTCTTCAGGAACAGAGTCAAAGCTTTTATCTCGTCCCACAGCTTTTCTGAGACGTGACTCTCCTCCATCAGTCGTCTGCTGCTATTCTGAAAAGCAATTTACAAAGAGTGGATTGAGGTAAACAATTAAACCAATGTCAGGCACCAGCAGCATTTGATATTCATAGTTTTGTTGATATCTCGTCATAAGAGTTTTCCAGGTTTAGAGGATATGATAGTTATCCTGGTCTAAGTTAATTCACATCATCCATGTAAAAAAGAAAACTCATTAAATCTCCATCCAGACATTACTGCACAGCATCAGTTCTTTTTATGATTTTATTTTAAAAACGTGCAACTTAACTCTAACCTCTTTGAAACCATGAGGTTCTGAAGCCGTTTTACCAGGAGACAGATCTTGGTCTGAGTAGAACTGTTCATTTGAATCTGAAAAGATGCATCAAAGACAAAACATGGTTAATACACAATTAAAATAACACAATGAATCAGTTTCCACATCAAATTCAAATCATAGACAGAAATAATGATAAAATAGATCATTATCATAGTCAAAAGTCGACTAAACACTTTATGTTTCATACAAACAATTTTCCATCAGTGGTGGGATGTAATAAAGTACCTTTACTTAGTTACAATACTTCGTAGTATACTTCAAGTATTGTACTTAGTTTTAGGTACTTTTCAATTTTAATCCACAACATATATCAGCAAATATCTGTTCTTTCTACTCGTACTTTCTACTGTCCTTTCTGTGACAGGAAGTGAATTGGTTGACTGATCCAATCAGAGCGAGCCGGTTACTTTAGATTTGAGGATAAAGTCAGAATACTTTTGGGTATATTTAAAAGCAAGTACTTAATTACGTTTACTCAAGTAGAAAAGACAATTCTCACCTTCCTCACAATTGCACGAGATGGATTTACCTCGTTTGTCTTCCCTCAGGCTTCTGTCTTCTTCTTCCGTCTCGTCGTCTCGTGGCGCCGAGTCTTTCTTGATCAGATACATCACCAGAACCGTCTCCAGGAGGCTGAGCATCATCAGAGTAAAAACCCCGATGCAGTAAACCGCTGAAGAGAGAGGGCCGCGTCATTCATGCAGATAAAGAACTACACACTGATCCAGTGTGTGTGCTGTTACTGATATGAGCTGAAGATTGTGAGCTTCTTTACCGATCAGTGGAATCCTGTTTGACGATGACGGCAGAATGTCATTCAGAATAAGCTGCATGACGGTGACGGCGAGCAGCAGGGTGATCTTGAAGCTCAGCTTCTCGCCGCCGCTGTCCGAGATCATGAAGGTGGACAGGTCCAGACAGAGTAAGAACAGGATGGGCAGGATGAAGTTGACGATGTAGAGGGCCGACCTCCTCTTCATGTTGATCTGTTGAATTAAGTTCAGCTGATTGACCCACACGCTTGAAGAAAGAGAGAATTCAAACAGCAGCTTTGTTCCACTTACTGTGTAAATGACCATGGTCTGGTTGTTCTTAAAATCCTTCTTTGTTATGCTGGAGACTGTGATGTTGATGAACAGCCACTCAGACTGGATCCTCATCACGTCTCGAGACTCCTCAGTGATCTTCGAGGAGTTGAGGTAACGGACCAGTTTGATTTCATCGTCTCAAGTGGGAGAAAAAAACCAAAAGGAGATTTTAATTAGGTTGGTAAAAAAAAGAAGACGTGGCTCCGTCATTTCCTCCATGTTAGTGGATGGGACCAAATAAAAAAGTCAAGATACACGTTTTTCTCAAAGATGGTTTCTGTCATTTTAGGTATCATCCCACCGATATATGTTCAAGTGCTCATGTTTCTGGTTTTGGGTTTTAATGAGATATTTTATGTTATAAAAATGGGGTGAAACATCGTGATTGACAGCTGACACTTGTAAAAGCACAAGTGTCCATCCTCACCAGAGTGAATGAATGACTTGAAGGTGAGGTTGCAGCTCTGAGTGTCGAAGGGGAACTTGTAAATGTGCATCCTGCAGGTGCTGGTCATGACCTGATCATTCACAACCTCCACGTTACCCCGACTTGTAATGGTGACATAAGGACTGGGAGGGGCCTTGTCCCGCTCTGTCCTGTTTGACAACACAAAAACACACAGCGTCTCAACACGAGTGAAAGTACACAATGAACTATGACCAGTATACTGTGTTGACTGCAACTGCAACATAGCTACGGAAATTAATTTCACGTCTTTATCCCTCTACTCCTTTGGATTTCTTGTACTTCAAATACCTCAGTCACTCTCCTATATAATCAATTAATCAATCAATCAGTTAATCAAACTTTATTTGTATGGCACCTTTAATTCAGGTCAGTGCAGAACAAAACCATGAAAAATGAAGGGAAATACCATAAAATAGATAAAAGCAAATATTAAAAAATAAATTAAAAAAATACATAATAAAATGGGATAAAAAGACATTCTAATAATATTAACGGACATAAAACATAAATTAAATAACATTAATATATGCAACTAAATAACGTCAATAAATGATGATTAATCAACGGTAAATTAGTCATTGGGGCTCTGTGAGTGTGAGTGTGCACATTCTTTAAAACTTACATCTCCACAATCGTGATATCTGGCTTCCACATTAATTCATTAGGAATGGACAAATAGTCAATACCACAAAACTCTTCAGGATCCCAACTGATGAAGTCATTTGACCACCACTGCAGAGGAGAAAAGCAAGAGGAAGAATTCAACCGGACAAAAGCAACATCTGAGTTTTGCAACAGAGCGGGAGAGAAGGAATTCATGAAGTCCAAAAGTGCTTTGGTCCTCGAGGGGAACTCACCATGGTGATCCAAACGTAAGGGACGAATTTCTGGTCCTTCTCTTGCTACGAGGAAAAAACACACGGGTTAAAAAATCTTCTGCAGCCAGAAAACCTGGAATCTTGGCTGTGCAAGATGAAACTGAGCACCACCGTCACACACCGTGCTGAGAGTAAACTGCAGTGTTTTAAGGTTGTGAGGTGAAACGTAAAAAAGATCGTCATTCTCTCCGTATACCATAATAAAGAAAAACAATATGAGATTATGAGACTATTGTCAAATGGAGAAAAAGTCATAATATCACGAGAATAAATCTGTAATTCAATGAGGGAAAAAAAAGTCTGAATATTTAGCGAAAACAGTTGTAATTGAATGAGGAAAAAGTCATAATGTTGCAAGAATAAAGTCGTAATTTACGAAGAAAAATATGATGAATTCCCCTGTAAGTATTTTGTTACTTGTGAAACTGTGAAAACGCAGATGACGACGCTGATCCCCTGATATTTCCTCTCTATTTCCTGTAAGTCAGGATATTATAACTTCATTCTCGATCCTCCAGGCAAGTGGAAACATGACGACCCTATTGGAGTAAATTATAAAACATTAACCATCATATGAAAGCTCTCGCTTCCTAACCACAGACAGGATGATGCTAATGTGAGGCAAATAGATAATGTTCATAAATGGCCACCAGATATAATGTGATTGTGATGTGAGAGACAAACAGAGAAAACAGACCAATGCAACCTCCTTGGACATTAAACAGTTATAACGACCACTTACCACTTCTAGAATGGCATAGAGCAGCAAATCCAGGTGGACCTCTGTGGGCGTCTTGTAGTTTTTAACAGGTCGGTTCATGTAGAACAGTTTGGACCTTTCGTTGAAGTTCAAGTAGTCTAAAACATCTTGATAAGTGCAGTTCTCCTCAGAGGACGCCCCCCCTGGAAACAAGACACATTCACCATCAGACGCCGGAGACCACCAGGGGCAACTTTGGTGAACTTTGACCAGTGACATTCTCCTGCAGTGATATTTGTGTGACCCTAAAATGACATTGGAGCCGACGCCCGCCACACAGCGAGGGGCCAAGGCACCCAACCCCAATCTGTGGTTCTGAGTGAAATATAATTGAATCTGGTGCTAACGAGCCTGGTAACAAGCAACACTAACACGGTGAACAAAGACCTAATGTCTAGGAAACATCAGCACTTCAGCTGCCGGATAACCACAGACCAGCTTTACAGACCTGTAAGCATGGTCTTGGTTTTACATCATTAAATATTCATCCCATACGTGAACATTTGCAGTTATACGCAGTGTTTGTGGTGACGTGGATCCATTATGAGAAGGACGGATGTTGGCAACAGTGACGACACCACCCCCAAATAAATGTGATCATTAAATTCTACATGTTTGCTACGTCCACGTCACTGGAAAGAAACCAATACATGTTGTTCAAAGCTTGACCAGCAGTTTCCTCTTTTATTTCTAACTGTTTTGTATTTAACTGACAGGAAACTGTATTTGTTTTGATAATGTAAAGTCTTTCTTTAAATGTTTAGTCCTCTCTATTAAAACACCCCTCAACCCGACAGCTTATTCTGGTTTCCAATTAACCCAATTCCCAGTCTCCACGTATTTAAACTGTGCGAGGAAGCACCAAGAAAACCCACATAGACCCCGATAATAAATAATTTAGTTTGAGTGAATTCAAAATACTTTATGGAAAACACAAGGCGCGGCGGGAGAGCAAACCAAAGAGCACGGAACCTTCGGCCCCCGAGACGAAATCCTCACGAATTAAAAACTACAAACATGTTCAGAAAATACAAGAAAATATGAATATGTGCACTTTACTGAATGTCTCCTTTTTCATTCCTCTGTTTGATTAACTTTCACAAACGAACCTTCTAGAGACGGTTGTTGCCAGTTAGCGTCTGTGACAACACTGCATCGGATATTTTCACTTTGTCGATTGCAACGAACCATTAATGAAGAAATAATTAGACCTTGAAGGCATCAAGTGCAGCCCAATGCAGTTAGAACGTGACAAGTGGAAACAAACACCAGCTGTAACTGCACCTCACTCTCAATTCATTTGATCAAATTTCAAGATATTTGACTCTGAGATTTCTGCTTCTGTCCCAAAACATTGGCGCTGGACATCTTCAGAGTCACTCACGACAGGAAGCTTTTAAAAATGAAGCATTAGTCCTGACTGACCACAGACAGGGGGGAGAGAGCAGTTTCAATTAAAAGCTGTTCACAGCGAGGCCTGTGGATAATTAGGATAACGTGGATGATCAGCATCGACTCGGACGCTGTGACCAGAGAACTCACCTGAGAGGAGCAGCAGCAGGACGACGCCACCGAACATCACTGGGCTCAGATGCATCAGAGTGTGTGAGACGCGTGTGCAGCAAACGATGGAGGCAAACTGACCAGATGTGTTGACACTAATGAGACACTGGAAGTGGGCAGGGCAAAGTGAGGGACCATCCCTCTCTCTCTCACACACACACACACACATACACACACACACACACACACACACACACACTCTTTGGTACATTTGTTGTGTGTCGGGCCAGTTTTTATATAAAGATGAACCACATGACTGCTCCCCCAAAGCGTCTCGATTGCCCCCTGGTGGCTGGTTGTAGAATAAACCCTGCCTCCTCCGTGTTAGTGGATGGGACTAAACCGTCAAAGTACACATTAAATACATGTTTTCGTATATATGCTTGTTTTGTTTCTCAGGATTAGGCAAAAACTACTAGGTACCATGAACCGTGGTGGAAGAGAAAGAAAGAATCCAGATCAGGGGTTTAGATCCAGGAGTATTTTCACTTTATTTAATGTTATGATAATCACCGTTCTCCTGTTGGGAATAATAAAGAATCAGGCATGTTGAGGGGACAGATACCTATGGACTGTTGGGCCTTTGGCATTGGTGCGCACTTATTACAAGTCTGTTTTTATTCAATGTAAGCAAATAGCTAAATACGATTATTTGTAGATGCAGACAACAAGGAAAGACTCATGTTTTAGGATCATACTTAAATCTGAGAGAGCATTTATGATGCAAATCTGTTTACATTGGCATGCTTATTTTTAATAATATGTAGATGTTACATTTCAAATATATAAATCTACTGCTCAATGGTAGAATATAATTCTGTAAAGGTCCAGTGTGTAAGATTTAGGTGAAAGGGATCCATGATAATTGAATATAAAATAATCCTTTACCCTAGAATGGGTAGGTGATGTGAGGGGTGTTCAGCTGCAACATGACACTTCACCACTAGATGTCACTAAATTCTACAAACTGAACCTTTAATGCAACTAGAACTAGATGTGCAGGGATCATCAGTATATAGCGTTATAATTAAAGTCCTGTGTTCCAGTTGAAGAACATACAGACTAAAAACAGCGTGGCAGCTGTGAGATAGAAAGCAAAGAAGACTTTGTTGATGATTCTAGTTTTTCTGGTCCAGTAGCCGGGTTTCCCTTCCTCCTTCCTGTTGAGGAGCAGAGTCAGTGTCTCGACCGCCTCCCTCAGATCCTCGGCGAGCTTCTCACCGCTCGGGGACTCGTCCGTCATCCGGCTGCTGCTGAGCTGAAACCGGGATTTTTAGAAGACTGCGGTTTATTATCATGAGCCCAAACATATCGTCAGCTGTGAGGTTTGACGTACACATTTTTCAGTACAGTATTCTGAGAGGGATGGCAGATTTAAAAACTACTTATTTGTTCTAATTCAGGTTATTTAGCAGACTGTAAATAAAGATGGATGTCAGTCATGATGTGTCATTTATTTGTGCTTTGACTTTTTTAGGTTGGTCCATGTCCCATCTGCTAACATGGAGGAGACAGGGTCTGTGTCACTGTTGGAGAGCCGTCATGTCGTCCATCTTTATTTACAGTCTATGAGTTGAAGGCTTCATATGTAAAGTGTAATGAAATCCAAACCTTCAGCTGTTCAGCTGGAGTTTCATCAGCAGAAAAATCACATCGACTCCATTTCTTCTCTTCTGGAAGAACACATCAGATACAAGAAAATCATTATTAGCAATTACACAATTAACTAGAGTGAAACCTCCACCAAGGCCCAACAGTCACATGAAACATGAAAGATTCACAAATTACAAACACTCATAGATATCGGTTTACATCTGCCAAGGATTACGCAAAACTTACTGGACGGATGATGGTGAAACTTGTGTGAGTGTAAATTATGCGTCAGGAAAGAATCAGTGAAGTTTTGTTGTGGATTCAGATCAGGGTGTAAATAAAGATAGGACGTTTTTCATAAGGGGATGTTGGGCCTTGTTTGTTTGTTGCAAAAACTACTGAACCTGTTTCCATTAGATTTTGTGGAGAGGTGGGACAAGAGTTGTTTGAAGGATTCATTACCTTTTGGAGCAGATCTGGATAGATGAGCAGATACAGTATTATTTCTTTCTCCTTCTTTAAGGTTGTGAAGGGCGATGTGAATTTAGTGGTGCATTTCAAACTCACAGCAGAGCTGCTTTTGCAGCTGGTGCAACGAGCTGCAGGTGTCCAACTGTCTTCAGGGCTGAAAACATGAATTCAACCTACCGTCTTTTTACAGTCACCTTAGTGGAGACACTACCTCTGCAGATATTCAAGCCTTTAGTGAATCTCACCTTCTTCACAGTTGTGGAAGTTGACTTGGCCTCGTTTGTCCTCCTTCAGGCATCTGTCTTTTTCCGCTTTGTCCTCTTGCGGTGCCAAGTCTTTCTCCATCAGATACATCACCACAATCGTCTCCAGGAGGCTGAGCATCATCAGACCAAAAACCCCAATGCAGTAAACCGCTGAAGAGAGAGGGCCGCGTCATATATGCAGATAAATAACTACACACTGGATGAAATGTGTCCAATTCTCTATCCCTGCAAAACCTTTACCAATGAGAGGGATCCTGTTGGACGAGGCCGGCAGGATATCGTTCAGGATGAGTTGCAGCACGGTGACGGCGAGCAGCACGGTGACCTTGAAGCTCAGCTTCTCGCCGCCGTTGTCTGAGATCAGGAAGGAGGCCAAGTCCAGAAACAGGAAGAAGAGGACGGGCAGCAGGAAGTTGACGATGTAGAGGATGGACCTCCTCTTCATGTTGATCTGTCAAATGATATTCAAACATCGGTTAGTTGATCTTCCAGCTCCTGCACGTCTGAGAAAGATTCAACTGCAGAAACTCGTTCACAGCTTCACGCCACAAAGTCATCTGCAACGATCTGCTCTTGCTTTTTATCATGTTGAGTGACAGCTGTTCTGCACTCGTGTAGGTGGTGCGCTTGGGTACTACTTTCTAAAATTGTCATGTTTTACAAACAGAGATCAAGTCACTGTGTAACATTTCAACGAGAGCGACGACCGCAAGGACAGAAAGAGACAAAAAGGCAAAGACAAAGTAGAGAGAGAAAGTGCCGCTCATACAAAGTAGACAATCTCTAAATATCCTAAAAGTCTGGTTTCTGCTGCACTCCAGTGGTATTTGTCCTCCAGCACAACGTGACCTCACTGTTGTGTGTGAGCTCCGGTGCATCGGATCATACCCCTGACTAATGGATGTGTCGGTAACAAAATTCAAACCTACAACTATTGGGGCCTGAATTAAACTGCAGCCTGTGATACCCACAGTGTAAATGATGACGTCTTGGTCGAAGCCAAACGAGTTGATCATTTCACTGGAGACATTTATGTTGATGAACAGCCACTCGTACTGCGTCCGCATCAAGTCCTTGGATTCCTCTGTGGCCTTTTTAGATTTGGAGTTGGAAAAAAGATGGATTTCCTCAGCTGAGGTGGAAGATAAACAAAAATTATGATTAATAAAACTGTGACGTTGGCAGATTAAGAAAGAAAATATGTAACATAGGCAGTGGTGAGATAAGTACTCAAACATTTCACTGAAGTAAAAGTACAAATAAACCCTGTTTAATTGCCTAAAAAGTAAATAAGAAGAATCCATCAGAGGATGCTAATGAAAACACTTCACATTAGTTAAAGTGCCTCTGTAGTAGAAAGTACAGATATCTGCTCTGTGTGGTGGAGTAAGAGTGAAAAGTAGCCAAACATAAATCTACTCAAGTGAATCACAGATACATATATTAATTCAGTAATTGTATTTTGTTATATCCCAACACAGATTGTATGTGGTAATATGGTGGTGGTGTGTGTGTGTGTGTGTGTGTGTGTGTGTGTGTGTGTGTGTGTGTGTGTGTGTGTGTGTGTGTGTGTGTGTGTGTGTGTGTGTGTGTGTGTGGCTCACAAGGGTGAATGATGGACCTGAAGGAGAGGTTGCAGCTCTGAGTGTCGAAGGGGAACTGGTAGACGTGCATCCTGCAGGTGCTGACCAGCACCAGGTCGTTCTGCTCATGGACCAAACCGTCACTGTGGATCGTGAGGTGAGGACTCGGAGGAGCTCGATCCTTCTCTGTCCTGTACGATGCACAAACACACATCATAGATATTATGGTCTGTTTGATTTAAAACAACTCAACAGGGACATAACACCCTTGAGTCCAACCACTGTCTCAGTATGAAATCAATCTGCCACTTACATCTCTTCAATGGTGAGATCCGGCTTCCATAAGACTTCATTGGGAATAGAAACATTCTTAATACCACAGAAGTCAGCGGGATTCCATGAAATGTGCTGACTCTCCCACGACTACACGGGAAAAACCAACAGCAAAGTCGAGAATGAGCAGAAAATAACAGGGAACATATCGAGGGGAGGGAGATTTGAGTCTCCAACAGAGAGAGGATAAATTAAAAAAAGAAAACTCACCATGAACATCCAGACGTATGGAATGAAGGTCTGGTCAGTTTCTCTCTGTGAAGAAGCAAAAACATACGTGTGAAGCAGCAAAATGATCATAAAAATGCTTTTTTAAACAGAAAGCTGCTTATTCATGACCAAACAAAGGACAACTAACACCCTGTCAAGTATAAAACAGTTCCTGAAACAAAAACACACTTACCACGTCCAGGATGGCGTAGAGCAGAATGTCCAGGGAGACGTTGGTGGCCAGTCTGTAGTCTTTGACCGGCCGGGTCATGAAGAACAGCTCATTGTTTTTGGTTAAGTTCAGGTGGTTTAAAACATCCTGGTAACTGCACAGTTTCTCTGAGGACGCCACGTCCACGGCTGAAAACAGGGAGACAGAAAGAAACATTCAGCGTCTGAGAGATGATGTAAAAATCCTGTATATGAGAGAAACATTTTCTGTTTTGTTTGTGTCGACATCCATTGAATTTGTTGTTTTATTTGAATGTTTATTTGTGTAGAAGCATGAATCACAGCTGAACATAGTGTATTACACTGGAATCCGAGTGCAACCGCACAGTTTGAGCACAAGCAGAGACTCTCTGAGTAAAAGCATCACTGAATCTGAACGTGGGATTAATAAGTCCTGCTCTCAAACTAAAAGACAACGCTCTTTAATAAAGAGAGGGGAAGAAAGATATGTAATTTACAATTCCTCTGCATATAAAGGCCTTTGAAATACACCAAATGACCACAAAAGTACAGTAAATATTGTAAAATCTTCTTAAAAAGCTGTTTCAGTTCAAGTTTCAACAATGCATTTTGTGTTTCGCCGGTAAATATTCGTCCCCGGACATAAAAGAGGTGTCTGTCCAAATGAGGTTTATGAATCTTTTATCAAACTTCCGATAACGGTCCTTATAATAATCACCAGCTCACAATAATAACATCCAGAGCTTGTGGTCAGAGATGGATGTTGGCGACAGGTGGAGAGACAGCTGACCACAGAATCATTTTCCTCTCCGTCTAAATAGCTTCTCCATTTGAGATCCATCTGTTAGACACAGACTAATGCGTGTTGATAGAATCCTGGCAAAGCTGCACTCAGTCTGAAAAACCCTGATTCAGACAAAGCACTTGCAGACTTTTAATTCAATATTAATTGAATAGTGATATTTGATCCGACTGCAATAGGAGAATCTACAGTTGGACGTTGATTTGTCCAGATTTATGTCGTCTGACACTCTGGAGGCAGATTGACGTTATTTAGTAGGATCTCAAAATATAAAGTAAATTTATAATTTACAATAATTGTTTAATTCAACAATGCTGTTCTATCGTATATAAAACAATTTCCCTAATCTTGGATCTATTATCACATTAGATGTAAAAAGTTACATATGGACTCATATTTGAAAATATCTTTTAAAGAAATACTAAAATATTTCTATTATATCACATGATAATCAATTATTGGTATTATATAATATATAACTTACAAATAATATACTATGTACTATCATCAACTTTTTTTATTTCCACTTTTACATTAGAGCGTCAAAGCCTGACACTGACTTTGTAGAGTTAAAAATAAAAATGAAAATTTCAAGAATTAGACTGGATTCAGAAAACTCACCCGAGAGGACGAACAGGCAGAAGAAGCCAACGAGCATCATGAGTCCAGCAGCGGAGGAGCAGGACCGTGTGGGTGGAGGTGTGAAGGGAAAGTGTGTGAAAACTCCAGCTCGTCTCCCAGGGAGAGGGACGGACACACGGAGGGACGGACACACGGAGGGTCCAGCACTTAGTTTGAATGTTTCTTGAATCCTGGAAACACCAAACGAGGGAAACATTAGGAACCACTGACCACTCCTCCACTGGGCAGACAATCACAGTCCAACCAATTCTTCTACTGCTCGCGTCCATTGTCCACTCAGTGATATAATAATGTAATAATACATTATTTATTTTCACATTGGAACTTCAGAGCCCTTGTATATGGAGAACAACTAGTTTCTAATTATCAGTTATCGTAACATAAATCAATCATTGGTTATAAAATAAGAAAATAAGCAGTTATATTTGCTGTTCAATTAATCAACGAATAGATAATTATATAATAACAATATAATATAAATAATATAAAAAACTAAAATAATTTACAGACAAGAAATGAATCCATCATTAACAATGATTAACAATAGCACCCTTTTTACCCTGTATAAAACAGCCCTCCACAGAGTGACCTGTTTTGAGTGCCTGTTCCTTTAAATGCTAATGAGCCAGCTCCCCCCTCCCCCCTCTCCCCCCATGATTTTAAACAATATAAATGACATATTTTATATGATATAAATTATCAAATATGCATCCCATACTTTGTATTCCCCTTCTGTTGTCCTGGAGTTTTCATTTTCCCAATCACATAATTAAATGTCCCCCTCTGCCCATCCACTACAAGCACACAAGCAGACAGACAGAGAGAGAAAGAGAGGGGTGGGGGGGGGGGGGGGCTATGAAGACCGACATTTACCCCCGAACCCCGACATTCAACGGGTACAACAACAAGCGGAGAAAGCAGAATCGCGGGCTGACCTTATATATACAGTCTATGGGGCTGACCAGCGGAGAAATGCTCGTCCCGTGTGAACAGCCCGGCTGCGCGCTTGGGAACGGCGCTGCGCTGCCTCGTGTGGGAGGACGGGGGGGGACGGGGGGGGACGGGGGGGGGGGGGGGGGGGGGGGCGGGGGGGGGGTGGGCCAAGGCCATGTAGGGAGACTTCCTGTGTATTGTGACGACACAATACACAGGAAGCTCATTCCAGTCACTCAAGCGTGACGTTTCTGACTTAGAGGAACTATAACAAAACGCGTGTGTTTTTTTTCCAGAGTTTTTGGGTTGGTAGACATGAGCCAGATACCCACATTAACCTGTAGAAGCACTAACAAAGTGGAATTTTCATGATATGTCCCCTTTAAACATTCTATTCATTAATTACTTTGTTTAAATGATCCCTCATTCATTTGAAATTGAGCTATTTATTTGTTGCACAGACATTTTAATGCTGACTTTTACAATTTGTTAATTAATGAAAAGCTTAATTATCATTTCTGTCAAAAGTTGTGGTCCTTTCATACTGTGTGTGTGTGTGTGTGTGTGTGTGTGTGTATGTGTGTGTGTGTGTGTGTATGTGTGTATGTGTGTGTGTGTATGCTCTTGTACTGATATCTTTGTGAGGACCAGTTTGAGTCAACCTACAAAGTGAGGACATTTTGGCAAAGTGAGGACCTTTTGGCCGGTCCTCACTTTGTCACCCCCCTTTAATGGACTGTGTGTGTGTGTGTGTGTGTGTGTGTGTGTGTGTGTGTGTGTGTGTGTGTGTGTGTGTGTGTGTGTGTGCGTGCGTGTCATCAGAAGGTGCTCACATGTGTCTGTTCTAACATCCAGTGGTTGTGGTCACTGAGAGACCATTACACACTGCTGGGCGTTGGCCTGCGGGTTTTATCTCAGCAATCCACTAATGATCAAGTCCAACTTGTTTCCCATTACTGTGTGTGTGAAACGACTCAACTCCTTTGTGCAGAGTGACGTCGAAAGAACAAGATGGCCGCACCGATGTACCAGAGATATTTCAGCTTTATTTCTGTACAACAGGAGGAAGTGGAGCCAAGTGGTACATCTTTATTCACAGTCAAATAAATATATGACTTAGTGTAATTCAGGCAGAAGCAACAACAGGCATCAAGTCCCCTTGACAAGAGAACACAATTTGATAGAGGTTAAATAGTAAAATGTACGATTTAGACAATATGGCAAATACATGGAGTAGAATTTTACAGTATAGGTTATTAGGTTATAGTTATAGTGTGAAGATGAACCACTGGTGCACAACAACACTGGTTGTTTCTGTGTCGGGCTGCTGATCTCTGGCTGTTTCTCAGTGTGAATAGAATTATAGATAGAAGAGTTGTAGTGTCGTCGGAGGTGAGCTGTCAGACTCAGAGTTCAAGGCTGCGCTGTTTCCTGAGCCGTTTTCAGACGTGAACTCTGGAAAATGTGCCGAACACTGGGTGCAGACATTTTCCAGATCGCCTTTCACATTTGAAGAAGCAGCAGGAGAATGTCGGGAACATTCCGGCGAGGGGGCGGAGCCTGTAGAGCAGCAGATGCAGTTGTGGAAAATGCAGTTCAGTCTGAAAGCAGCTCTGGAAACAATTGCAAACCAGGTATTAAGGAAATTGAATTATATTATATGCTTATATGCTCTGAGTCTGTAGTTTGTCATAACAGGAGAAAGTTGCTTTATCGTGCTTTCGTTTTGTTGCGATAATCACTCGGATTTCCACATTAAAAAGAGGTAAACTAAAAACACAGTGATCACTATGACGTAGAAAATGAAGAAGACTTTGTTGACTCTTTTAGCCACTGTGCTCCAGTAGCCGGGTTTGAACTCGTCTCTCCTGCTGCTGAGGATCAGACTCAGAGTTTTCTCCATCTCCCTCAGCTCGTCTGACACCTTCTCCAGGACCCGTTCGTCCTCCACCATCTTTCTGCTCTGACGCTGCAAGAGAGGTTCAGTAGATTTGTTTAGACGGTTGATTGTGTATTTGTCATCGAGCATTTTGTGTCCATTGTCATGAGCATTAAAGTGCAATCTGATTCTAATGCACTACCAACCTCGTTGGTCATAGACAGCAGCTCAGACGGAGTTTCACCAGATACATCAAAGATACTCGAGCACTGAGTCCATGAGTGCATCTCTGAAAAGACAATATAATTAATAAGTATGTAGAATAATAAAAACAGTAAATTAACATAAAGACAGTTTCTATTGTTCTGGATCACGTTGCACCAGCTATTCACTGCCTCATTACTAATATTGTAATGTCCTTCCAGCCAACATACCTCTTTTACACCAAAATAAGATTTGGTAACAAAGACCTAATTCGTACTCAGGGTTTATTTTGAATTGAAGAACAGCTGGTGACAC
Organism: Hippoglossus hippoglossus; assembly: GCF_009819705.1. Classification (NCBI taxonomy): domain Eukaryota; kingdom Metazoa; phylum Chordata; class Actinopteri; order Pleuronectiformes; family Pleuronectidae; genus Hippoglossus; species Hippoglossus hippoglossus. The sequence goes on along the minus strand of NC_047169.1, from coordinate 3,435,137 downwards.
TAACCTCTGGTCTCACCTTCATGACAGTTGTTGTAATTGTCTTTGCCCTGGTTACACTTGTCCCTCAGACTTCTGTTTTTCTTGTTGTCTCGTGGCGCCGAGTCTTTCTCGATCAGATACATCAGCACAATCGTCTCCAGGAGGCTGAGCATCATCAGAGCAAACATCCCGATGCAGTAAACCGCTGAGGGGAGAATGCTGCGTCATTAATGTCTTAGTAAAACAATGTGTTCAGTCCAGTGAAGGAAAAACTCTGAGCTTCTTTACCTATGAGCGGGATCCTGTTTGACGACGAAGGCAGAATGTCATTGAGAATGAGTTGGAGCACGGTGACGGCGAGAAGCACGGTGATCTTAAAGCTCAGCTTCTCGCCGCCAGTGTCTGACATCAGGAAGGAGGCCAAGTCCAGACTGAGGAAGAAGAGGATGGGGAGGATGAAGTTGACGATGTAGAGGGCCGACCTCCTCTTCATTTTGATCTGTTAAGTGAGGTTCAAGCTTCAGGTGGTTGATTTAACTTCAACAACGGCTCATGACGACAGAGTTCAAAATCATTTCAATCCACATAATACAGTGGAAAACAAGTCAAAAGTTTACTCAAGTTAGAATCTGTTAAATGTTGTCGAGAGTAATGGATCAAAGGGGACACGTTGGTGGATTATTATATTTCAGATCCAAGAAAGAAGTAAAAGAAAGGAAATGCAACATTTCTTCAAAATGTTACCAAATGTTTTGAGTCTTTTAACTGAAAATGCTAAAGTGCAACTACCTCAAACTGTTCTTTAACAGAGTCATTATACCCACAGTGTAAACAATGATGTCTTGGCTGAGTAGATCTGTGGAGTTTCTGGGTGTGACCGTCATGTTGATAAACAACCATTCGTACTGCGTCTGCATCGCCTCCCGAGACTCTTCGGTGGCCTCTGAGGAGTTGTCACTGGCTCGCAGCCGAATGTCCTTAGCTGAGGAGAGAGAGGAAATAACAGTTTGTTAGAGGAGCAAAAGGGACGGATGGATGGATGGATGGATGGATGGATGGATGGATGGACTAATGGCTGTGGCTCAGGGGGTAGAGCGGTCGTCCTCGTGAGTCGTGAGTGGTCATTAAGACCAGAAAAGCGCAATATAAAGACAAATCATTTACCATTTAGCAGAGGATGTGGCTAAATTAATGGATGGATGGTTGGATGAGTGGATGGATGGAAGGATAAATAAATGTATAGATTGATGGATGGATGAAGGGGGGGATGGATGGAAGGATGGACTGACCAGGGGATTGGTTGCCTGGATTGATGGATGGATGAACAGACAGACAGACAGACAGATGGATGAACAGATGGATGAACAGACAGATGGATGGATGGATGAATGGATGGATGAACAGACAGACAGACAGACAGACAGACAGACAGACAGATGGATGAACAGATGGATGAACAGACAGATGGATGGATGGATGGATGGATGGATGGATGGATGGATGGATGGATGGATGGATGGATGGATAGATGGATGGATGAACAGACAGACAGACAGACAGATGGATGAATGGATGGATGAACAGATGGATGAACAGACAGACAGACAGATGGATGGATGGATAGATGGATGGGTTTGTGGATGCTCTCACCGGCGTGTATGACGGACTTGAAGGTGAGGTTGCAGCTCTGGATGTCGAAGGGGAACGTGTAGATTTGCATCCTGCAGGTGCTGACTAACACCTGGACGTTCTGAACCTCCACGTCACCTTTAGCGTTGATGGTGAGATACGGACTGGGAGGAGCTTTGTCCTTCTCGGTCCTACTTGGACACATGTGGAGACACGTGAACATCACAGCTGCTTCAAAAACGACACATGCACCGATATCACCACAACGATAAACTCTTTTACACACGTTCAGTAAACCTCATTGCACGGAAATAATGAATCATACGTGCAAGATAACTTAAGGAGAAGTTGCTGTGACACCTTTTTCATAAAAACACATTTGCAATAATTCAATTTATTGGTTTTATTTCTAGCATTTCCACTCAGAGGAAGAAGTGTTGTGTTTCCAAATGCTTCAGCTGTTGTGTGTGATGTTGTTTCCGAGCAAAAACCTAATGTTCTGATGTTCTATCCACATTACTGTCAAATCAACCAATTGGCAAATATGATACTGGCATTCATTTTCTTAATTTTGCTTTTACATTGTGGCCATTATGACCCCATCTTTCTATGTAATTTAGAAAATCAATATATGCACTGAACGCATCATTGTGTGTGTGCATGTGTGTGTGTGTGTGTGTGTGTGTGTGTGTGTGTGTGTGTGTGTGTGTGTGTGTGTGTGTGTGTGTGTGTGTGTGTGTGTGTGTGCGTGTGCTACTCACATTTCTACAATAGTGAGATCTGGCTTCCACAAAAGTTCAGCGGGCAGAGAAACATTGTCAATTCCACAAAACTGATTCGGATCCCAGGAAATGTATTCGTTGTTCCACCGCTACGAGAAAAAAATACAAGACAGGAACAAAAATATGAAAACAAACCAATTACAGCGAGAACAAGGGACAGAAATTTAAGTTTTAAAAAAAATGGCAGAACTCACCATGACAGTCCAAACGTAAGGGATGAACTTCTGCTCTTTCTCAACCTGTAAACAGAATAATATGTGAATATTGTTACAGCACAACCAACAAACAGCTCAGGGATTTTTATTATTCTGTTCAAATTGGTTCCTTTGACAGAAACTAAAGTTTATGACACTTAAACTCTAATCTCTAACGACTTCTTAAGACACGTAGAAGCTTTTAAAAATTCACAAGATGGACGTGACTGATTTTTTATCATAAAATTAAATTCATTGAATGAAAACGTATTTTCAGGTTTTATTACTTATTCTTGCAGTATTTTCCATGTATAAATATATAAGCATCGTCCCAGACACGTTGAAACACTCGGAGGCGTCATGAGCCAAGTTCAACCCATAAATGTAGATTTTTAATGAATGGGATTAATGTGTTTCATCAAAAAAAAGGACATATAATCTAGTTTACAGCTCGAAACACACATTTAAGTGCAGAATCTCTTGAATGTCAACCAAGTGCTTTATTGTGACACTCGGGTTTCTCCCTGTAAAACAGTGTAAACTCCATGATGATCACTTGAAATGAATCTTTGACCGCTCACCACATCTAGAATGGCGTAGAGCACAACCTCCAGGTGCACCGGGGTGGTGTGCCTGTAGTTTTTCACAGGCCGGCTCATGGAGAAGCGCTCGTTGTTTCTGCTCATGTTCAGGTAGTTTAACACGTCCTGGTAACTGCAGTTCTGCTCCGGGCGCACGTCATCTGAAAAACACAGGAAAAGGAGAAATCTGTGAGATGCTCACTCACATGTTCGCATCTTTTCTTTCTTGTAAATCAGAAGTTCAAGTTGAGGAGAAATTATTTAGAAGAAAGGACATTAGACAATCAACTGTGTTGGTGGGAATCCGCCGCCTTTGAAATAATTATCCGACCATTAAAACCACAGCTCATGAATGTGAGGAGTAACATCCAGTGTCTGTGGTCACACAAAGAGCCTTAATGAGAGCTCTCTGAGATCAGCTGAGGTAATATGTCCAAATGCATTTCCCCCGGAATTATGTTACAGACGTCACATAACACAGGTTTTAGAACAGATATATATTATTTTGAAAAGACATTAAATGTTATTTCTTACAATTTGTCTTTTAAAGCCGTATTTTCCTCAACTTGACACATAGACGACAAATCTACAGGAGAGCATCTCTGAAAATCAGACTCTCAATACTGTCACAGCAGTTTGAATAGATAAAGAAACGAATCTGCAGGTGTCGTGTTCTTACCGGTGAGGAAGACGAGCAGGAGGAGAGAACCGAAGAGCATCATGGCTGCAACACCTGTGTCAGTCGACTGGTCAGAGAATGTGTGTCCTATTGTCTGGGAGTCTGAGAGCCTCGTACAGTGAGAGGGAATTACCAAACCTTTATGTTTTCTGTCTTCCTCTTTTTTCTCCTCAAATGTCATTAGTCTAATAGCCATCTGGAGACAGCGCTCACTCCCACAGCATCTCTTTGTGGTTTGGTTAGAGCGAGAACGAGAGGCGAGTTAAAGAAACTTCAGCCAGTAAACATTTTCACTCAAATCCCACAGGTTTGGATGAAAAGCTCAAATGTGAGCCGTGTCAATAACACCGGATATTCTATTCTATTATACTCCGTTCTATTAATTTGTGTTCTGTTGATGAATTATTCTCCATAGGAACTGGATGATTGTTCATTTGTGTTTTCATCTCATTTACTCACTTATCTAAGAAAACATTTGTAGTATCTTTACTTTACTAGATTGTACTCATGCTGCTTTTCAGAGGAACATACAGTTTTCACTTCTCCAAATTGATTACTTATATAATACATTTTGAGATGGTTAACTAATATGTTCTGATGTGTTCATGTCACACCTGGCATCAGCATCATATCAGTGCACTGTGTTGAGGCTAATCCAGTTCAGGTCGATCCAAACTTTCCACCAGGAGAGTAAATCTACCTTTATTTTACTCTTCAGAAACTTTATAATCTTATAATCATTAACTTTGACTTTTCATTCTGGGAAAAGACCAGAACATGAAATTTCAAAGTCAATCATCACAAAGTTGAGCACACCCCCTGGTGGCGGCTGTGAGAACCTGTCAGAGTGAGCTGTTGGGGTCAGAGTTGAATTTGACTCATTGAATCTAATCAATTTTTATGTCGACGATTCAGAATGACAGAAGTGGACGTGTAGGAAACCCTGAAGTTTGATTAACTTTAGGCAACAAAACAATTATATCCAGCTTGTCTTTGCGTTGACGTTCTAACCTTGTTAAGGTCAAGGTGTCGTCATGGTGACAACGGGGTTAAAAAACAAGCTGTGAACGAGTGGAGCTGGTGAATGAGGACATGATTGGTTTAGAGTGAACGATGAGCTGCGAAGTGGAGGAAGACTGAAGAGAAGATGTCAGCGACCTGACGAGTCCGCGAGGTCAGCGAGTCCGTTTCAACCACGTCGACCAAGTGAAGGATGTGAACAGGAAGAAGAAGGTTTTCCTCTTTTATCTGTGGAAACTGATCATCTTCATTAAATTAGACAACAGTTCAAGGCTTTTCTTTGGTGGGCGTGACCACATCAAGGTGCATCCTGGGTAACTGTCTCCTGCGGTGACAGCCAGGGGCCGGAGGCGTTATGTTTCCTACCGGTCCGTCCGTCTCTCTCTTGTGAACAGGCCACAATGGAATTTCTTCAAATTCAGCACAGTTTATTTTCTTCAATATTACATTTTTGCCTCGAACCAACATGGATTATTTATTACACATCTTTAAGCAGAAAGATTAAATGACATCAGACAGACTTCGAATCAAGCAGATGATCTCAGCTGAATTCACAACAAGACAAATTCAAACTCCTTCAAATACATGAAATACACACAATACAGAAACTGAGGCACTACAGGGAGGGACTGTACGTTTCTAACGCTTCCACTCATAGAAGAGCAGGGACAGAAACAGCAACACGGTGGTGATGTAGAAAACGAAGAACGCTCTGTTGATTCTTGTGGCCCAGAGGAAGAACCTCCCCCCCCCCCCCTCCCTGGGGCTGAGGTGCAGACTCATGGTTTTCTTCAGCTCCTGCAGCTCGTCCAGAATCAAGAGCAGAACACGAGACTCCCTCGACTGAACACATCCGCTGACCTGCAGCACAGACACATGTTAATGACACACAACCACAGACACATGTTGATAACACACATCCACAGACACATGTTAATAACACACAACCACAGACACATGTTAATAACACACAACCACAGACACATGTTGATAACACACATCCACAGATACATGTTAATAACACACATCCACAGACACATGAAAATAATTGATGAAATAATTTCTGTATCTATATTTATAGTTATTTGTGATGAGGTTTATAGTTAAACTGTAAAATATCAATGTTATATTTCTTTGTCATGAGGGTTTGATGACGACTTAGATATAAAATAATTGCTAATTTTCAATATATATATATATATATATATATATATATATATCAGCAATCAGATATTTTTTTACTCCTAGTATCAGAAAAATCAAATAGTTTTTCCGTAATAACAGTTTGGAAAGAAAGAAGCGTTACAGAGAGTGAAGAATTGTAAAAACTTTGACATAATGCATATGACGCATATGAATCTGTCGCATGTTAAGACTGAATCTGAAAGTGTGATCCTGTACCTCCTCCGCCACCGGCAGCATTTCAGTCTCTTTCTCTGACGCTTTGCAGATGCATGAACAGAAGCGCCGACTTCTCTTCTCTGAAAACACAACAATAACCACAACGATTCACAAAAAAATGTAATATTTGTGACTAAAAATATGAAAGAATCAAGGCACAGACAGTAAAAATCTGTCAATCAGAGTTCAAATGAAGCAGCTGATTTGGAAAATTAAGTTTCAGGATCCTAAGCTTGTGTGGAATCTGCTCCTGTCGAGGATGTGTGGGTCTCACCGGTTTTACCGTCGTCACTTTTGACTTTTTCCTGTTTGTCCTCCTGGTCGTTCTTCAGCCTCTGTTCGGAGTCGATTTCCATCAGATATACAACCAATATGGTTTCCAGCAGACTGAGCAGCATCAGAGCAAAGATCACAATGCAGTAGGTCGCTGAAAGGAGGAAAACAGACAATCACTCTGTTTCGTTCAGGGCTGTGAGAACCATTAGAAAGTTTGAGGTTTTAGTCAAACCAGAAAGAAAATATCTAGATACTTTAACAGTGGTTATAGAGTGTTTTGATATATTTGGGTTTCCGTCATCGTCTCTATAACTCGGACGCACTGGTTCTTGAAGCTGGTGTCCAGTTGTACCTATGAGCGGAGTCTTGTTGGACATGGAGGGCAGGATTTCGTTCAGGATGAGCAGCAGGACGGAGATGGCGAGCAGCACAGTGACCTTGAATCCCAGCTTCTCTCCTCTGTGGTCCGAGATGAAGAAGGAGGCGAGATCCAGACTCAGGAAGAAGAGGATGGGCAACAGGAAGTTGATGACGTGGAGGAGGGGCCGCCGCTTAATGGTGAACTAGGAAAAACAGGGTCACGGGTCGGATGAGATCCACCGAGTGGAAACAGACATTTCTGGAGTATATATATATATGAGTGATGCATAAAATATAACTTTAATTGTAAAATGTTATTTTCCATTAATTTAAACCTCCATGAGACAACTAATTATGTAAGATCGTGAAATAAGCAATTGAACCGAGTTTTCAGTTTTCAGATTGAGATTATCCAAACCTCTGGACTCCACTGGAGGGATTATCACCACGCGTCTAAAAGATATTGATTTATTCAATGTGTCGATGATGGTGATTTGCTCCGACTCTGCTCAGGCTGGCCCTGTGCTTCGTCACCTGTCTGTTTGTGTGCGTACAGTGTATACGAGCTGCTCCCACAGTCGGTTGTCGAAGGTGAAGTTGTAGCTGCTGACAGACAGATGGAGGAACTCCCACTCGCCCTGACTCTTCATCACCTCGCGGGAAAACTGAGTGGCCCGGGACGAGTTGGAGGAAGGAAAGAGACGCATTTCCTCGACTTTGGAGAGAAGAGAAGTTTTTAGCCGCTGAGAAACAACTTGACTCATCATTAATTAGCTTTCAAACATAAAATAGCAACTTAAGGCAACAACAAAAGTTACATAAATAAAATACATGACTGTTACTGAATAACACTCTCCCTCACTGCAGTGTACTGCAGAGCCGATGGTGATGTTGCAGCTCTGTGTGTCGAAGGGGAACTTGTGCACGTCCATTTCACAGGTGCTGACCACGTTCATGTCCTCTTCATACGTGACCATCCCATGGTGGTCTACATACAAGTACGGGTTGCGATCGGAGTTGTCTTTCTGCACCCTGAGGCGAACGCACACAAAATCCTTTCAGGGTGTGTTTGTGTAGCATTAAACCAAACAGCAGTTCACAAGACTCGTAAAGTGAATCAACAGGATCATGTTTTCTCACTGCTCAGCCAAACAATAGTGTGTAGCCCGTTGTGAATGCGTGAATCAGAGTGAGCACTCGTGCAAATCACTTGAACAAACACAGGGTGTAGATACAGAGCTATTAACTTGCACAATGTTTAAGAGCTTCATGTTTAACAAAGAATAACAACCCATTAGTCCATCGTCTAGCAAACACCCTCTTTACCTGGTGAGAGCAAAGCAATGATTTATAGCATTATCACTGTGTGTGTGTGTGTGTGTGTGTGTGTGTGTGTGTGTGTGTGTGTGTGTGTGTGTGTGTGTGTGTGTGTGTGTGTGTGTGTGCGTGTGTGCGTGTGTGTGTGTGTGCGTGTGTGTGCGTGCGCTCACATCTCATAGATTAACAAATCTGGTCTCCACAGCATGTCTTTAGGAACTGTAATCCGAGTTATTCCACAGAATTGAGCAGGGTCCCATGAAATTAGTTCATTGTTCCACTGCTGCGGTAAATGTAAAAGTGAGCTCACGTTTAAAGGTGCATTAAATACAGAAAAACACACGGACTAGAACAGAGAATGTCTACCGATGCAAAATTACGTTTTACATCTAAATAATCCAAATAAAAAAACTTGAAAGTTTCACTCATACACTGTAAATAAAGATGCCCGTACTGCTGCCAGCCACCAGGGGGCGATCAATATGTTTTGGCTTCACTTCTTGTGAACCATCATGTCGTCCACTTTAATTTACAGTCTATGGTTTCACTAAGTCAACTCACCAGCGTTGCCCAGATAAAGGGAATGAAAGTTTGCGTTTTCTCGATCTGTGAATGAACACACACACACACACACACACACACACACACACACACACACACACACACACACACACACACACACACACCCGTCAGTACTGATCAGCAGCCTGGCAGCGTTCAGCGTTAGAGCTGCGTGACGAACGTACCACAGCCAGGATGGCGTACAGGAGGATGTCCAGTTGAATCCTGGTGTGGTGCGTGTGGTCCAGAACGGGCCGGGTCAGTTTAAACACATTGTTGTCTGTGGTCAGGTTCAGATAATCCAGGACGTCGTGGTAACTGCACACGTTCTTCGAGGACATCCCACCTGCAGTAAAACACAGAGAAATACCGATGCATCAAAATGTCATCGTACAGCTCGACTTTAAGATGATATTTTTATGTGTATTTTTATTTCAATATCGAACAGCTTTTGGTTCTTAGCTTTTTGTTTATCGTGGGTTTTCCTTTATATTCTTTCATTGGTAACTTTACTTCAAGTCCCCGCATTTGACATTCATGTATAATCATTAAGAAACGGTTTATAACACATTTTAATGTATTTGTACGCTGCTATAAGAACATTTAAAGTTTTCATTACTGTACAGATTAATTAGAACATCAAGATCGATATATATTTGACAAAAAGTGAAGCCAAAGTGACTTGATGGTCAAAATGGTCAATAATAAAATACTAAACCTTAACTGTTCAAATTAATATCTTAATAGTTTTTCCAGATGGTCAATAGAAGCAGTTGTTTAGAAGACACGTGTACAAGTACATGAATTAACACATATCTGCTTCAAACTACAGTATAATGTGTATTTAGTTGATTTAATATTTATATTTATTGTAAATGTTTAACAGTGGGACTTTAAGTACAGTTCAACCTGAAATATAATAATTTAGACATTTGTCCAAGGTTCAAACATCATCATATAACAGAAGATCTTACCTGTGAGGAAGATGAAGATGAAGAAAACAACAGGCACCATATCTACAGCTTTGTGTCTGTGTGTGTGTGTGTGTGTCTGTGTGGGTGTGTGTCCCTGCTGTGAGACCAGACCCACTGTGTCTCCGCTGGACACGATGAACGACCTCCTGAGAAGAAACCCCTCCCTCGTTGGGACGCCACGGACGGACACTGTGATTGGCTCACAGAGGAGCAGAGGGGGTGAACATACATCAGGGCTCTATATTTTGAAGGCAGGTGAGGCTGCAGATGATTGGTTTACAGGTGAGTGATGTTCAATGACACTATAGGAAAGGCAGGCGGGGGGGGGGGATTCATCCATCTGAACACAAAGATAATGTGAATTTACAGCTTTTTCTTTTTACAGCTAAAGCTCAGTGGGTTTAAGTTCAGCTACAAAACAGAGGTTTGCTGTTGAACATAAGACGCAGTTCACAACAACGCAATTCAATTAGACAGGAACCTGATCACCGAACAGACATGGTTAATGACATCATGCTTTGCCCATTTACACCCACTCACTCTCATTCCGGCTGCACTCACTGTCCGGTGCCGGCAGCCCAGCACCACAGCTGATTTACTGTCTACGTTGATTTAAGTCTTCTTATGTGTGTCAGTGGATCGGCTGTAATTACAGACAACCAGGGAGCAAAAGGTTAATGATTCTGATTGTTTTGGTCTTTTGGCATATGTGCTTGATTCATTCATCAACCATCACTTATTGGGTTTTTGTTTTCTATCAAAAATCCTATCATTGGATTATTTCAGCCCAACAATGAAACCATATACGATGAATATCCTGGTTTGGCTTCTTCTCACTTCTTGACAGAATGAATCTATTGATTTATAAACTGAATATTAATAGAAAACCTACTTACTGCCTGATTAACATGAGTTTATTGCTAAGAAATTTTAATAAAACTTGAATTGCCACCCTGCTATTATAAACCTTATAAAGATTTCCAGACTCATATGAGGTCATTGTGGCCTTTGACCAGCGAAATATCTTATCAGTTCATCTTCGAGTCCAAGTGACAACCAGTCGAAATTTGAAGAAATCCCCTCAAGGCAGACTTGTAATGTTGAAGCTGATCATGTTGGGAAACATCTCAGAGCAGCGTTTGATTCTCAGGGACCAGAACTAAAACCCATTCAATTCCACCAATTTACACAAATCACTCAGTGACGGGGTTAGTTGCAAAATCTTTATTGTCTGTTCGATATCTTCTTGGACATTTTTTAACTCTTGGTTCTAGAAAAAGTGGGGTCTTGCAGATTCAGAACCCCGTTCCTTTGCTTGAACACTGCGACCGGTGCCGGAGGGGACGGCTTCGCCTGCACATTCGGACTGTAATCACGTGACTGTTTGCAGCTTGGATATAATAGTGCAGTAGCCTTGACCTCGACGGTTCGGTCAAGGGAAGAAGGAGCCAGCAACCGATTAGTTAACACTGCAGAAGGACATGAAACGGCTTCGTGTGTGTGCAGTGACCCATCAGGATTCTACAGGAGGGTGCAGGCCGCCTAGACTAACATGCTTACTCTACTATCACCTCATGCACCGCAACGTGTGTCGTCTAGGAAACAGCTAATAATGCATTAAAGGTCGATATCGTCCCTTTTCAGTTATTTGTGAGATCACGTGTGTGTGTGTGTGTGTGTGTGTGTTTGTGTTTGTGTGTGTGCGAGTGTGTAAACCTTTACAAATGCTTCACATGTTTTCATCCACATTCCAATAAACAACACAGTGTTCTGCAACAACTTAAAAACACAGAAACGGGAGAACAACAACAGGTGAGCTATACATTAAAAGTTATACAAAACCGAAACAACTAAAAGCTTCACGGATGAGAAGTAAAGAGGGTTCGTCGGGGTGATGATCACAAGAAAACTAAATACCAGCTGACCACAGTGTGGCTCCAATCTCTACTGTTGTTGTTCCATTCGCAATCAATCCCTTTCAAATTTAAAATAAAAAATGACAATTAAACACACATGAATGTCTGTATTTGATTGAAGAGGCCAGTGCAAACACAGCTTCTGTCTTTGACTGTAAGTGAGCGTCCTCCTGCAGAGGGAAAAGGAAGAGATGCAGCTTGGGCATCTTTATTGCTTGGTGGTACTTGATTTCCAGTTGAAAGAAAAAGCGGACATGCTAACACGTAGCTGCAGAAGGAGAGGGCGGCGCGGTGGGTGTGTTTTTAAAGAACCACTTCGAAGGTTCACAGTTTGTGTTTAATTCCAGTTCAGGTGACGAGTAGGATGTCACGTACATTCCCCTTCTTCCGCGCGTTACATTCTGTGAGACGTGTCTTTCTCTGTTCATCTCAAGTCCGAGAGTTTCTGGATTCACATTCAGCAATTTGTTATCGTGTTTTAAATTCATGGCGGCTGGAGAGGTGAAGGAAATCAGCAGCAGTCGGGAGCTGCATGCGAAGTCGAGACTGGAGCTCCCCGATCCGAGGAGAGGGGTCCGGACGTTTTCAGTTTGCTGTGGTAACGTAAGGTCGTCTGGTGTGAGCTGACTTTTATATAGTGTCCGAACACTCATTCAACGCAGTTTATAACAGAGAAGAAGAAGTAGATTAGTAATAAATCCGATTGCCGATCACAGTAGCCCCTGACTGTTTGGCTGGTAATAGAGAGGAGGGGAGAGGAGGGGAGGGGAGGGGAGGGGAGGGGAGAGGAGAGGAGAGAGGAGAGGAGAGGAGAGGAGAGGAGAAATGAGGGAAGGAAAGGAGCAGCATGTATGTTTCTAAAGATAGTGTCACGATACAGAGCACTCATTGGTTACACCTACAAGTAATAAATAATAATGTCGCAGTGGGATCATCTTTCCCACAACACGTTCGGTCACAGACAAAAAAAAAAAAAAAAGGTCAAGGAAACTTGGTGAGAGTAAAGTGTTCAGTGGAGAGGTGATGCTGTTTGTTCCTCTTCCCTCCTCTTTCCACTCAGGACGGGGTTTCACGTCAATCAGATGTTCCGAGAGGTGTGGGGGGGGGGGGGTGTTTCCCTGTTCAGCGAGGACAGTATCCAGCTATGCAGCACTACGACAGGGTCAGACGTCTGGATGGATTAAGGTTAAGTCTTTGTGTACGTGTGTGAGAGTGTTACACCATGAGTGGTCCGCGGCGGGGGTGTTTAGGACTCTGGCCGTCCCTGTTATCGGCCCCCTGCTCCTCCAGGTTGATGTTGCTGGTGGAGGTGTGGTGGGGGAGGGGCTCCAAAACAGGCCTGTAGCCCCCGAGGTACATCAGATCTGAGCGAGAGAAGAAGACAGAGAGAGAGAGAGAGAGATGACGCTTAGTTTGAAAAAATCCTACCAGAGAGGAAACGGTTCCGAAATTTTTTACATCAAAGCTTCTATTTCATTTGAATCCACTGCGACCAGGCTGAACCATCGACTGTAAAGAAACATGGACGATGTGTCTCCACTTCCTCTCAGTATCCAGGAAGGAAGCCAAAATATTGCGGATACGAACGCTGCCAAGTTGCGCTGATGACGTCTTTTGGAGCCAGAGTCTGAAGATTCACGATCGGGGGAATGGAACCACTGTCGATCATGATGTTTCTCCACGTTTTTAACGCATTGAATAACCAATTAAAAACCAAAGTTATCAGAAAAATAATCACTTTAAAAAGTCTGCATCGCGTTATTAAAGATATTTGATAACTGAATTCTATACTTGGTACTTGTACAACTGATGATAAGCAGCTACCATGGGTTATAATAAAAGAAGAACAGTTTGTGACCCTGGTGTCTGATCTACAATCCGACCGTAACTCCATACCTAGTCAATGTGCACTGGGCACGACTCCTCATCTGTCCGTCCGATAGAAGGCGAAAGAAGGAGAAGAGACAGAGGAAAGAAAGACAAAGGGAGGAAGGAGGAGATCCGGGGGGAAAGACGGCAGAACATGTGAAGAATGACAGGAGGGGGAAAAAAGGGAGAGAAACAGAGATAACAGAACACTTTTACGAGACACAGAGAGAAAACATGTCACAACATCCACCGTCAAACAGCGAAGAGGTGAAACAGGTTCAAGGAAATGACGGGAAATCAGAGGAAAGCTTCTGAATCGACACAGAGCTAAAGGATGGGACGAAAGTTTGAACCCGAATTTAGTCACTTTACGTTAAATTAACCCTCTGGAGTCTTCTTTCATTCAAAGTGACTTAACTTTCATACACAGATAAAGTGTTAACGTGGGACTTTTAACCTTCACAACAGAAAACAATAAAACTGAAATGTTAATATTGTCAATTATTTAAATGCAAACTTTTAATTAAAAAGGGCAGAATCTGAATGATGTAAATAGACTGTATTATACTTCTAACATTTTATTTCTCTGTTTCGTTGGTGTGTATGAATAGTAAAACAATATCTTTTTAAACATTGAGCTGCTTTATCAAATATTTTGAGTGATTACGGCATTTTAATTGTGGCTGTTTTTATTTTTTTTTACCTTGATGAAACGTTTACAATATCTGTGGTTCAAAAGATGCACAAAGACAAATATGAATGCATTAAAAGTTGGCCAAAAAAAAATAAAAATCACACATTCATCCTGGACCCCAGAGGGTTAAATAATCTCCATTTAAAAAATGCTGTGAAGTAAAATCGAGACCTTGAGCTCCCATCACAGCACCCAGTGTGGAGAAGCAGGAGGAGGGTTGGGGGAGGACAGGAGGGAAGATGGCGGGACGTAAGAATGAGGAGCAGATGTTTGGCAAAGCGGCTCGAGAGCTGGCAGACGCTGAACATGAACTCTGGGATGGACAAGACTCTTTCTCTCTCACACACACACTCACACAGGAAACACAGCATGCAAACACACACAATAAGATGCACTCGCACACAAACACACACCAGGGCCTCGGCTAAGAGGGAGAGGAGGGAGACGGTGCACAGCGAACCGGTGCTGAAAAAGCAATGAAGCACCACAACACCGAAGGGGAGGAATGAAGAGAAGAAGGACGGCTCCAGATCTTCATGCTGGGCAAAATGTCCTCTCTGGTTTCTCACTAGCTTTAATTCCAATGAGCTCGTTGGCATTGAAAACTAATGTGTCAGAAATCCTTAATTCTTCTGACTCATGCACTCCCCCTCCTTCCTAAGTTCTCATCTGTCCATGTTCGAGAGGTTGCCACTCACCGGCGAATCGGCTGTCGGGAGCCTGCTCATTATCCAACCCCAAAGAGGGCGTGTCACAGAGGGCGACGCCCTGATTGTTATTGGCCAACTCTGGACACCTGCTCCGCCCACCTGCAAGCGAGGGCAAAGGTCAAACAAGAGCAGCCAGGCACAGCAGGAGGAGGAGGAGGAGGGTGAGGAGTGGGGGCAGGCGGGGTGAGGGAGTGAGGGGGGGGGGAGGGTGTCTGAGGTGGAGGGGGGAGGTCGGCCATGCTGGAACGGGTCAAATAATGACTGATGATATTTTTCTGCAGTTGATCTGTGTGAGTTTAAATAAACTGAGGTTCAACGGGAGTTTGACTCAATGACACCAGAACCACTGAGAGTCTGGAGCAGGAGGGATTTCTGTTTGTTGATGTAGAGACAAAGAGACAAGGAGCTTTTGTCCTTGATAAGAAATATAGAATCTTCTCAAACTGGAGGAGACACCGGACGAGGGAGTGAACGTGGAGAGCGTGTAAAGTTCAAATAATCAGACTCGTGAAGGAATAACAGAAAGAGTGACGTGAACGTTACTGTTCTAATTTAATACCTGTTTGACAACGACAGAAGTCAAAGTATGTGCCAGGAATTATTCATCAGGTATTCGCAAACAATCTATGACAATTTTTGTTAGTACTTCTCTAATCTAATTAATTAATTAATCATTAAACACCTGGAGTTGCCATGGCAGCAGATGGATGGATGGACTGAAAGAGGTCGTCAGGTGAACTTTGGAATTTTCTAACCGATTTTTGTTAAAATCAACGACTAAAACATTACAACTCAGAGGGAAACAGACCTTTTGTAAAGTTTAAAAACATTTGTTTGTAAGGAAACTGAGATAAATATGTTCTAGGACTAAGACTTTGTTTAAAGCTCTGTATGAAACACTGGGGAATATGATGATCAGATATTTGGTGTCTGGTTTGAGACACATTAACACTATGGATTCACGTTGTTCTGCCTTTTCCAGCATGGCCAGTGGACAAACAGTGACAGGTTGAACATGTGTAAGTGCCTCATGCCTGCAGCAAGAATGTGTGTGTGTGCGGTTGTACGTGTGTGTGTCTGTGGAACTAATGAGGAGGAACTGACAGATGACTGAATGATTGGCAGCTCAGCACAGAGACACAGACAGGGCACATACAGAAGCTGTCTGGCAGCGCCGGTGCAGATGCTACACACGAGCGTGCAAACGAACATCCTATAGTGCGTCTACACAGTGTATTTCAGTACATGTTTGCAGCGTCAGGCCGCACAGGGTCCGCTCGTCTCCTAAAGAACTGAGAGGTCGTTCACAGCAACACACAGGAACACAGAGATTGTTTCAGTCTGGCCCGAGGTGTCAGAACACACACACACACACACACACACACACACACACACACACACACACACACACACACACACACACACACACACACACACACACACACACACACACACACACACACACACACACACACACACACACACACACACACACACTCAACAGAGAAACTAATTCACTCATATACGTTTTTTAAACTGGTGTCTAATGGAAAGTGACAATGCGTTTGCTTCACACACAGACACACACACACTCACACACTCGTAGGCACAGCAGCAGCAGTGTGGATGGAGCACGAAGAAGCTTCATGATGAATAAGTTAAAGCAGCAGATGCAGACTGCCGTGCTAAACGACACACTTCATACACATACAGCAAACACGCAAACACACACACTGGACACACAACGTGCAAATCATGCAAGTGCAGCAGAACCTGTTCTAAACGACACAGGAAGACTCAGCCCTCACTGCAAAGTAGTAAAAGGTTCTATTGCACACAAACTGCACGAGAAGCCGTTCACTCGAGTTAAGACGCTGCAGCTCCTGGTGGTTTCAGCCAGTATTACGTGCATTTCCAAAGGGACAGCCCCATCTAGAGGACAGTGTCTGACACGGGTTCCCTGTATTTTAAAATGGATGTCATCACTCAGACATGGCTACAACCACACGGTCCATAGGGTTTAGTTTTGTATGAGGAGGGTTATTTATTTTACACACGGCCAGAGGGTGCAACAGATGCAAAGGGGAGGTGAGAGGTCAAGGGTGACGAGGGGGGGAGGTCGGTCGCCATGGTTACCTTTCCCATTAGATGGGGAGGAGCAGTCCTCTTCCGTCACATCATTTCCCTGAAGCAAAACATAAAGAAAAATAAGGGTTAATAGAGTTAAACATCAAAATAAAGAGCATTAATGCAGATGTCAGTATTGTGTCGTCACCTCTGAGTCCTGCTCCTCGACAGCCACTGAGTAATTTTGTTCCTTTGGCTGTTTGGAAAACTCCTGATTGAAAGAAAAGAAGAAGAAGAGGAGAAAACTCCAGTGATGAAAAGACACACTCGTGCTAATTTACAGGATGATGCAGAGAGTTTGTCTGTCCTCACCCCGTCCTGCTGCGACGGCCCTCGCCGCTCCATGGGGATGTCCTGGTTCTCCTCGCCCTCCGCGTTGCCTCCTTCCTCCTCCTCCTCCTCCTCCCCCCCGGGCTCGCCTTCGGCCCCGGCCAGGTAGGACCCTGACATGGAGGACATGGTGTCAGTGCTGATGTGGGAGTGCTGCGAGTGCGACGAGGCCATGGACATCACTGACTGGGCCAGGCTGCTGCTCACTGGGTCTGACAGACAGACGGAGACACACATCACGCTCGGGCTCTGGGGGTCGGATGATTTATTTTTCTTTGGTTTCCATCATTTAAAAGAATACGATGATCCCTAATCTCGTGAAATGACCAACAGCCGTATATACATTACTTTCTGTTGGATAGTAGCAAATGCATATTATGTTAAAAATATATTTTGTGTAATATTAAAAGAAATTGTTCCAGATTTAGGGAAATAGACGTTTTCATGTACGTGCACAACATATGGAGCTACAGCCTGGAGGTTGATTAGCTTAGCTTAGCATAAAGACTGGCAGCAGGGGGAAACAGCTAGCCGGGTTCTGATCAGTGTTCGAAAAAGCCGCCAACCAGCACCTGGGAAGCACAGACTGTATAAAAAGAAGCAAAAAGTGAAGGCAAAGTGACTTGATCACCCCCTGGTGGCTGGCTGCAGTATACCTCATAAGCCCTGCCTCCTCCATGTTAGTAGATGGGACATGGACCAAACTAAAAAGTCAAAGTCAAAGTTAAACGGACAACATATAACTTCAGCCTCTAGGGGTTGACACATCAAAACAACAAAAGACCCAGTTAGATGACATCGTTGTCTTCACCACCATTGCAGATTTCTCTGGGTTTGAACATTGTACACAAGTCAACAAAGGTCTAGTAGTTTTTAGACATTTTGGCTGCTTAAAAGGCCTGTTTGAAGGTCAAGATTTGGTTTTAAGGTTCAGGTTAGTACTGTGTGAGGTTTAGGTTGTGGTTGGCGTGGACATTTAGCTGCTACACTCAGACTGAGGGGCTACATCATGTCAGTGAACTGGATTGTGTGTGTGTGTGTACCTTCAGGAGAGGTGATGGTGGATGAGAGCGGAGTTCCAGTGCAGGACGACTGGTCGATGGCTCCAGAGGAGGACAGAGTCAGGTTCTCGCTGTCTGGAGTCACTCCACACTGTAAACACAAGAGAAGCATTAGCAGGAAGAGAGGGAGAGAGGGAGAGAGGGAGAGGGAGGGAGAGAGAGAGAGAATGAGGCTCACAACCGACGCCACACTTATTCCTCACACACAAACACATACACAGATATCTGACACTGACATGAAGGAAAACACGCAGACACACAAACCTCCTGCTGGTTCACAGCCAGTTTGTGGCGACAGGCCTCCGATTCACTGCAGGACTTCTCATCCTCCTCCTCGGGAAGCACAGAGGAATTCTGGGAGAGTGACCTGAAAAACATAAAGCAATGGATGAAAATAACTGGAGTGGGTTCGATGTACTGGTACGAAGTAAACACTGAAATAACAGAGAGGGAGAATAAATACAACGTGGTCATAATTAGCAGTACTGTAAAATGACTCTGTGCTTTGAGTATTTTTGTAATTAAAACTCAGGTTCTATTGGTCAAAAACATAAATATTAATCTAAAGAACAAAAATTTAAATTGGCATAAAAATATTCAAGTAAAGTATCAGGTCCCTATTAACTTTAAGCATAAAACTTTTATCTGGCCTGAGACGCAGACTCACTTTGAACCACTCTTCTTGAGTTTGAGTCCCTGACTGGAGTTGGAGTGGTCCAGAGGGGAGAGGGAGCGAGCCGGGGTGGGGTGGGGCTCACTGCTGTACGGAGGCAGCGCTCCAGAGACGTGGCTGGGGCCAGAGTGGAGAGGAGGAGGAGCCACCGAGGAGGTGTTGAGGGGCCCATTCAGCGCCTCCAGAAGAGACACCACCTCGTAGCCTGGAGGGATGTGCTCCGACGCCTGCACACGAGAAGAGGACACTGGGGATGTGAGCTCTGCCGGATGGTGGATGATCTTTATTTTAATATATAATGATGTTTGTTGTGTTTTGTTGTCAGCTCTGTCTCACCGAGTGTTCCTCCGAGTCCGAGGTCTGTGACGTGATGACGGGGTTAAAGCTGGTGGGTGACAGAGGACTGAGTTTCTTCCTCATGGCTCGGATCTGCAGCAGAGCTCTGAACGCTGTTAATACAAAAATATATTAAAAACACACATCCATATATATATATATATATATATATATATATATATATATATATATATATAAAAAATGATTTCAGCACACAATGTACAATTAATACAAAAAGGCCGAGAGGAAACTGAAGAGCTTTTTCCCAAAACGTCTCAATTTAGGGAAACAAACTATACAGAGGTGAAGATTTGACATTTTTAAAACTGTGGGTATGTATTTGATTATTTATTTTCATGAATTTTAAATTCACTAAAACAGCAGATGTAAATGAAGACTGCATGTGAGGAAATATCAGTTGATGAGCCAGATGTTGTCAGCCCAATAAAAACATAAGAAATTCTTGTTAAAACTTCTAAATTCTTTTACCGAGATTATTGCTTTAATCAAAATAGAAAATTATTTAATGACCAACTTCGTAAATAAACATGGCTGCTGCAGTCATATTGAATTATACAGGACCAGCTGAAGCATATAACGATTGGGGGGAAAAACTGTGAGATGGAAATATATATATATATATATATATATATTTTCCTTTCTCTTGTGTTGCAATGCTGAGAGAAAAGCTCCAGTGAAGTCGCCCTGTGATGCATCCTGTAGTTTCCTTCCTCTCCCCCCTCTCTCCCCCCCCCCTCCCTCTCTCTCTCTCTCTCTCTCTCTCTCTCTCTCTCTCTCTCCCTCTCTCTCTCCCTCTCCCCCCCCCCCCCCATCCGCTCAAACCATGACGCAGGTTTTGCTTTTCCCCCAGACGTTAACTTTCAGACTCTGATTCCTCTGCTGCAGTGGTCACTCAGCGGCGATAAATCCGTTGGCTATTGATTTAAATTTCCATTACCTCTTCCCATATTTCGAGCCTCTGTACGGGAACGCGTTTAAATAAATATTGCATGAGATCGAATGTGCAATTTGTGCTTCTGTTAAGTAGTTGTAAAAGGGTTGGAAAATCTAAATAACTGTAATTGCTGCCTCACAATGATCTAATTTCTGATTGGAACACAGGGCTCTGCCGTTTCTGCCCTAAAGGAAATGTGCATTTTAAACAAAGCGTCACCTTGTGCAGCAGCTTTTAATCAGTTTTAATGGTTAATAAGTGCAGAGCACATCTGAAACAGCTGGCAGACGGATTGGGAACTCACGCAGTCTGCAGATGGGGCAGCAGTTGGCCTGGTAGCGCAGCGTGTCGGCACAGGCGTTGCAGAGACACAGGTGTCTGCACGGCAGGATGAGTGTGTCTCGCACGTCCGACAAACACACCACACACTCCGCGCTGTTGTCACTGATCTCATCATCAGCAACCTGGAGACGAAGAAACATTTAAATGTTGAGAAGAAAGAGGATTTTCAAACACAGACACATGTTGCGCAGACAGAAAAATCTCTCGTGTCATCTGCTGTTTACCTTTGATTCTTGGCTGTTGTATTTGTTCTCTATCCCATAGATCTCCTGCAGCAGATAACTTACTCCATCCACCTGGGAAAAGGAACATGTTGAAGAAAAAAAAGGCAGCAGGGAAATAAAGACTGGCTGTTTCTTTGTCTTTGAAAAGCATAAAACAAAAAAGAAAAAGTTGCACAAAGGGATGAAAGAAGGAGAGAGAGAAGTAAAACAGGTGAACTCACCACTTGTTTCTGCTTCAGAGGCTTCACACAGTAGCTCCCGTCCATGTGCTGCCAAAGAAAATAACAGTTGCTCAAGAAAAGCAGTTGCACATTTTAGAAGCTGCTTCCAGCAAATGTTTGGAATTTTAGCTGGAAAAGTCACTTTAAAAAACGTCTCTAAGAACCATGGCAACATCTGTACTGCAGCAAATTCCTGCCACAGGCTTTTACTCTGAAACAGCTTCTTACCTTTTCAAATGTAGCCAGGAGAATGTGCGAGTGTCCCAAATGTTCTGCAGAGATTAGAAGCAGCGGACACAGATTTGTTTGATATTCTGCAGCCATGCTTTCACATCAGATCATCAGTGTGACAAACACGTGTTAACTCACCGTCTCCCTCGTCCACGACAGCCTGCACCACCATGGGGAAAACCTCCTTGTCCATATCAAACAGCAGCTGAGGAGGAATCACAGAGAGACGGGGATATTAACCCAGTAGATATGTGTTTGTCCGTGTGTATTAACCAGTGTCACAGCTCAGGCTCGTACAGACTTCAGCACAGAGCCCACACACACACCGAGGGCTTACCTCCTCGTCGGCCCATTCGCTGAGGTTGACCGTGTGTGAGGGCAGACAGAACTGCTGGCAAACTCCCCTCTTGAAGTGCACGGTCTCAGACTGCAGAGAGCTGTCCTGGGGCAGGTAACTACACACACACACACACACACACACACACACACACACACACACACACACAGCAAATCAATGTATAATATAAATATGATAAGACCATGTGGGCATTACTTATGAGTGCCTGCAGGAATATTTATGGAACCTTCTCTTCCACACAAGCCTCTTTTTCCATTTCTATAAAAAAATGACTAACGGTAGCAGATGCTGCTCTTCTCAAATTCAATACAATAACAAAAGCATAAAGACGGACACACTCTTACACTGGCACCCCATTGTGAAACTCCTCTATGGCCTGGTAGTAGATGGTGATGGCGACCTGTGTGTCAGCGTCGAAGGTGAACTCGACGTTGTAGCACGCCCTGTTCTTCCCCGTCGCCTCATCACCCGGCAGCTTCAGGTCCTCGCTGCACCTACGGGAGAGGGTTTTTATAAGTAGAGAACAGAAATTGATGTTTGAGACGTGAATAAATTGTGTTCATATGTGCGTGAGTGTGTGTTTGTCCCATTTCCAAGGAGAAGGGGTATTTAGTGCTTCTGTTTTAAGCTTGAATTGTATAATTAGATTATGCCTGAAGATACATGTAGGATTTTTATGACACTATTCATTTAATTACATGTTGTGGCCTATTCCCTATAAATAACTCAGTGCGTATAAAATTAGACAGCAGTGGTGAAATGGGGCGTGTGTGTTGAGGTGGATGGAGGTGCTCATACCGTACGAGCCGCAGAGTGTCTTTACGGATGTTTATAAGGCTTCGTAACGTCTTCACTGGTTCCTGAGGTGGGGGGGCTGCGTACGGGAACTGAAAACAAAGACACAACAGTCAAATTACAGTTGTAAAAATAAAAGAAAACAAGTAGTATTCATCTTTCCTCAACCGCACCAACATTCCTATCTTTGCCGCAGGGAACTCAGGGTTACAAGATGACCGCGGCTGCTCCGGGTTTAACCTTTACACAAAAGTGTTGTCAGCACCAGCAGAGATCCGTGCTGACAAGTGCTGAGCTGACTGAGCCTTTCCAGGGATGAGGCTGACACTTCAGACACTGTTTGGCACATTTCTGCACACAGAGGGACCGCAGGAGTAAAACAGGACACACAGAAGTCCAGGGTCAAACGGACGAGGTCTATTTCCAGCCGGTTAAAAAGGACCAGATGGTCGAGGTTCACCGCATCTAAACGGCATTTATTAATATCAACTCACAGGTCTGTGACGGGTATAAACGTTCTGCTTTCCTCACTGACAGACCCCCCCCCCCACCTTGAGTGATTCAAATCCAACATTAAAATGCTGTTAAATTTACACAGAGCCTTTGAAAACCTGAGCCAACTTCTGCGGTTCACTTCTCAGCACAGTTTTTTAGTTGTGCGTTTGAAGCCAGAAGTTGCTGACTGAGCGTAAAGGGAGAGCCGAGGTGGTTTCTGAGGATCTCTGGAGGAGAAACATGCAGGAAGTGGTCAGATACCTCCACACTACAACCCCTCATCTGTGTGTTTGTGTGGGGGGGTTTGTGCGGCTGTGAATGGCACCATATTCAGTATTATTACACATCTGGGCTCAGCAGGAGTTGCGCCTGTAAACCACACAAACAAACACTCACACACGGAGGAACAGATGCTGAAAAGAGCCACTCACTGGAAACTCAGCAGCAACATAGCGGGTCTTATATTATAAAATCGGTCTCAGGCTGAAATATAAATATTAAGACTGTTACGAACACAGAACAGCATTTTACTAAGAATCCACACGGCCTTTACTAATAGTGAAAAACTGAATTGGAATATGTCACTGAAGTGCAGCCAAGGATTAGGATAATGCTTTTCGTGTTTGACCTAATGAAAAGTTGGGGGATCACAAAGTTATTAAAGTTCATCCCGAGAGGGGGATGAATGTTCACACAAAATCTCACAACATTCCATCTGTTTAATACTGAAAGTCCAAACTGTCAAGGGGTCAATAAAGAAAAGTGTTTTTACTGTCATGGATGAACAGATTCACTAATTATTAGTCTATTTGAAGAGTTGAGATTTTTCTGTCGCGACAAACTGAAAAACAAACCAAGCCAAACCACAGGCATGACTGAAAATCCATTTTGGATATCCCTGTGCTTCAGACAGTAGTCTCTGAAAATCCCTAAACATAGCCCCCGTCCATTATCATATTTGTCGAGTAGCGCAGGAGGCCGAGAACACAACAACTGCGGTCGGGTTTTATGATTCCAGAGCGCCATCTGCTCAGAAACCACAAAACATTCTAATGCTGGTAAAGCTTCTGACAAAAAAAAAACAAAAAAAAAAACAGAAGCACCGTTGCCAGCTGAGTTCTCTGTCCACAGGAGGATTATAAACACCCACATAATCAGGAGAAAAACTGCACTCCTAATTTTAGCCCCAGTCTAGACAGAAACAGCAGAGCGACTGAGATTAGGACGGAGAGATGGAGCCGAGTTTCTCCTTATCAGCTCCAGTCAGTCAAACATTTGAACTCCCTCCTCTTTGCTCTGCAGCTCTCATTAGTTTGACCTTGAGGTTTGAGATTAGCCTGAGCCGAGCCGCCGGAGGAACCGTCCCTTATCAACGTTTCTGCTCAGGAAGCCGACAGACTTGTCATTTCACTTTTAATTAGCTTGACAGGTTGAGACAGTGAAACTAATTTCCACCAGTGACGGTGTGAAAGCCTGTTAATTGCTTCTGCTGCTGCTGGAGACACTGAAATGTAACCGATCCTGTTACATGACAAAGAGGCAGCTGCAATTATTGATGCTGAAATTTGTTTTTTTATTAATCACTTAGCTGATCACCCAAAAAGGTGCCGTTATGGTTTTATCGTAACTTGAATATCTTTTTTGTTTTGGACGTTTTTTAAAACATCATCTTTTCATTTTTCACTATTTTCTAAAGTTACAAAGTGTCCCTGCAACACGCTGGCAGCTCCTGGACAGAATGTACTTCCCCCCCCAGAACCAGTGTCGGCAGCCAGTGGCTCCAGGACGACCACTGTGTGGGGAGACTGTTTGTTTCTTTAACAAATACCTACCGCTACAGGTCTGGTCCCCAGGAAGTTGAGGTCAGTGTTTTCCCCGAACAGGTAACCCTCCGGATGGGTGGAGTCAAACTTCTCCCCCCCCATGATGAAATGGCTGGCGAAGTAACTCCCTGCACACAGAGAAGCAGACTCAATGTTAAAACACAGCAAACTCAAATCACATCACATCTCCTGGTAAAACAGCTAAAAAGCACAAGGTGTGAATAATTTGCTGTATTTAAACCTGATCTCAATACATAGAGTTGTTCTTTGTAGATTACTGAAATTAAGTTATTAGTTAATAAATTATGTTTTAAGAGAACAAGAACTGAAAACTGTTTATTTAAGTCTTGTGAGCTTGAAAGACTTCTGAGAGAATTCTGTGTTTTAGACAGATCTGCTATTTGTTTAAATTATTTAGAAAGACGGCCCGTTGCAGAACTTCAGCGTCGTTAAGTTTAGATTTGCAGGCTTGTGCAAAAACTACTCAACCGATTTTCTTGAAACTTGTTGGAAGGACGGCACGAAAAATCCCATTAAATCCTTCGTTTGTATAAAACATTGAATCCAGCAATATTTCTTTAACACCGTGAGATAGGACATTTTCATAAATTTGATAAATCTTGATAAAAAAAAATACGGAGCAGAACAGGATGGATGAATGTGTACAGACTGTTTCGACCTGAAGCTCGTCCACCTGTTTACCAAGAGTTCAGCTTCGACGACAAACAAGACTAAATAGACGTTCTGCCCTTTAATCACAGGCTGGGATAATATCGTAAGACTGTAATGGTGGTTCGGAGTCTTTAAATACACGCTGGACAGTCAAGTCACGTTTCTGCTGCGAGGTCATCTATTCCTGCATCGCCGATCTGAATCACAATCCGTTTTGGTTCACGCTTACTAACGCCGGAGGACGCTGGATGCTCTGACCTTACAGCTATTGGCCCTGCCGCTGAAAAGAAAAAAAAATCCATAACACCACAAATCATGACCTAAAAAAGCTCCAGTGACGCCGCTCGGTCTCGCTCGGTCTCGCTCCCTCCCTCTCTCTCTTCGTTACCTTATTATTATTTACAGCAGGTGGGAGAGGCGAGCTGGATCGAGGCTCTGTCACCAGATCCCACCGACAGGAAGTGGGGCTGACAGATCGGTTTCACCGGCAGCCATCGCCTCCACCTTCCGTCCCAGCACCACCACCACTCCTGCAGACTGTTGTATTACGGTTTCATAGGTCCAATTCAGCTGAACCGTGGTGAGGGGGGTGATAACGGCAGCCACACGTCAAATGTTTCTTCCCTTTAAATCTCTTTTCCATATTTAACATCACAATAAATCTAAGGTGTTATTGTAATATCTGTATAAAGCCTCAGGTCTGAGCACAATAAAACGTTATTTATTGTCTCTTATTCTGCTTCAAATCTCATTATGTCCGAGGTTTTCATTTACTTTATGTCTTTGTTTTTGACAGAAATGAAAAGTAATAAATATGACTGTACATATATACGGTGATATTGGATTAGGGCTAAACCCCAATAGGGAGCTGCGTCAATCACAACCTGTCGTGTAGAGGAACAATAAAAAGACAAATATAAAAACACACACAGGTCAATTCAAGGTCTAAAGAACAGTCTGTGACCGGAATGGGAAAAGTGGGTAGTCTGGTTATGGATTTTTGATTTTACTTTGATTTTTAAGTAAAAAATATGACAACATCATTTATTTAATCTTAAAAACTAAATGAAATCCTCTTTAAATAAATCAGTGTGTACACAAAGCAAACAGCAGGGATATGAATGTCTCTCTTATATCACTGTGAGATGAATGTATTTGGATTTTGGGGCGATTTTTTATATTTCAGCATCTGCTCTGGAAAATCATGTCGGGCCTTTTTAATTATGTTTGTCATTT